>NW_006443567.1:4845769-4848633 GCF_000325575.1 Pteropus alecto
AATTGACTCATGAAGATGGCTAATTTTGGGCAAGAAAAAATTCAATGGGAGAAAGGATAGTCTTTTCAACAAATGGTCTCAGAACAATTGGACATCCATATGCAAAATAATTTAGCCTAGACCTAAACTTCACATCTTATATAAAATTAACTCAAAATAGGTCATAACCCTAAATATGAAACATAAACTAGAAATGTTTTTAGAAGAAAACACAAGATAAATCTTTGTGGCTTTTGGGTTTGGCAATTGGTTTTTAGATACAACACCAAAAGCATGATCTATACCAAAAATATTAAAAATAGAATTTTTTCTAAATTACGAACATTTCCTCTGCAAAACATACTGTTAAGAGAATAAAAGGACAAGTCACATATTGGATTTGCAAACCACATATCTGACACAGGACTTCTTTCTAGAATAGTTTCATTTTTTTTCCATATATCTGTCCAGTTTTCCCAACACCATTTGTTGAAGAAACCATCTTTACTCCATTGTATATTCTTGCCTCCTTTATCATAGGTTAAATGACAGCATATGACTGGATTTATTTCTCGGCTTTCTATTCTAGTCCATGGATCGATGCGTCTGTTTTTATGCCAGTACCATGCTGTTTTGATTACTATAGCCTTGTAATATAGTTCGATATCAGGTAGTATGATACCTCAACTTTGTTCTTTCTTCTCAAGATTGCCATGGCTATTCTGGATCATTTATGGTGCTAATATTAATTTTCAGAATATTTGTCTAGTTCTGTGAAAAATGCCTTGGTATTTTGATAGGGATTGTATTGAGTCTGTAGACTGCTTGGGTAGTATGGCCATTTTAACAATGCTTATTCTTCCTACCCAAGAACATGGTATATGCTTCCATTTATTTGTATCTTCTACAATTTCATTTGCAATGACTTATAATTTTCTGAGAACAGGTCTTTTACCTCCTTGGTTAATTTGATTACTAGGTATTTTATTGTTTTTGATGTAATTGTAAATGGGATTGTTTTCTTAATTTCTCTTTTGGATCGTCCATGCTTGGTGTATAAAAATGCAACTGACTTCTGCATATTAATTTTGTATCCTGCTACTTTACTGAATTCATTGACCAGTTCTAATAGTTTTTTTGTGGAATCTTTATGGTTTCTATATAGTATCATGCCATCTGCAAATAATGACAGTTTTACTTTTTTCTTTCCAATTTGGATGGCTTTTTTCTTCCCTTTCTGATTGCTGTAGCTAGGAGTTTCAACACATGTTGAATAGAAGTGATGAAAGTGGGCATCCTTGTCCACTTGTTCTTGATCTTAAGGAAAATGCTTTTAGCCTTTCCCCATTGAATATGATGTTAGCTGTAGGTTTGTCATATATGGCCTTTATCACGTTGAGATATGTTTCCTCTATTCACACTTTGCTGAGAGTTTTTATCATAAATAAATGATGGATTTTGTCAAACGCTTTTTCTGCATCTATTGATATGACCATATGGTTTTTATCTTTTAGTTTGTTAATATGGTGTATCACATTAATTGATTTGTGGATATTAAAACAACCTTCCATCCCAGGAATTAATCCAATTTGATCATGGTGCATGATATTTTTAATGTACTGCTAAATCCAGTTTGCTAATATTTTGTTGAGGATTTTTGCATCAATATTCATCAAGGATATCAACCTATAGTTTTCTTTCTTTTTGGACCGTCTGGTTTTGGAATCAAGGTAATGGTGGCCTCGTAAAAGGAGTTAGGGAGTCTTCCCTCTTCTTGACTTTTTTGAAAAAGTTTGAGAAAAATAGGTGTTAATTCTTTGAATGTTTGGTAAAATTTGCCTGTGAAGCCATCTGGTCCAGGATTTTGTTTTTTGGGAGGTTGTTAATTACTGATTCTATTTCATTGGTGCTAATTGTTAGGTTTAGATTTTCTATTTCTTCTTGGCTCAGTCTTGGAAAATTGTATGTTTCTAGGAATCTGCCCATTTCTTCTATATTGTCCAAGTTGTTGGCAAATAATTGCTTGTAGTATTTTCTTATGATCCATTGTATTTCTGTGGAGTCCATAGTTATTTCTCTTCTTTCATTTCTGATTTTATTGATTTGAGTCCTCTCTCTTTTTTCTTTGATTACTCTGGCTAAAGGTCTGTCAATTTTGTTTATTCTTTCAAAGAACCAGCTCTTGGTTTTGTTAATCTTTTGTATTGTTTTTCTAGACTCCATTTCATTTATTTCCACTCTGATTTTTATTATTTCCTTTCTTCTATTAACTTTCGGCTTTGTTTGCTATTCTTTTTCTAGTTCTTTAAGTGTAAGGTTAGATTGTTTATTTGAGCTTTTTCTTGTTTCTTGAGGTAGGCTTGTATTTCTATGAATTTCCCTCTTAGGACTCCTTTCACCGTGTACCATAGATTTTGAGTCATCGTGTCTTCATTTTCATTTCTCTCTAGGTATCTTGATTTCTTTCTTGACCTCATTGATAACCTATTCTTTGTTTAGTAGCATGTTATTTAGTCTCTATCTGTTTGTGTATTTTCTAGTTTTTTTCTTGCAGTTGATTTCTCATTTCATACCATTGTGATCAAAGAAGACGGTTGATATAATTTCAATCTTCTTAAATTTATCAAGACTTGTTTTGTGTCCTAATATGTGGCCTATTCTGGAAAATGTTCCATGTGCACTTGAAAAGAATGTATATTTTGCTGCTTTGGGGTAAAATGTTCTGAAAATATCTATTAAAGCCATCCGGTCTAGTGTGTCTTTTAGGTCCATTGTTTCCTTGTTGATTCTTTGCCTGGATGTTTCTGTAGGCCAGAAGTGATTGGTATGAAATAGTCAAAGTGATGAAAATCATCTAACACTCTTATGGGAACTCCCTTGGAGGT
>NW_006443567.1:4852500-4854878 GCF_000325575.1 Pteropus alecto
TATTCTCTTTAAGTATTTGTCTTAAAATGCTTTCTAATCCCTGCTCCTTTTCCTCCCCTTTGACAATGCCCATTATTATTATGCTTCTTTTCCTGATGGTATCATCTAGTCCTTTATTTCTCTTTCAATGTTTTTCAGTCTTTGGTTTCTCTCTTCTTCTGATTTATTTCCAGATTTTTTGTATTCAATGTCACTAATCTTTTCCTCTATTTTGTCGACTCTATTTCTCCAGCTTGCTATTTCATTTTTCAGCTCTTGCAGTGTGTTCTTTATCTCCAGAAGTTCTATTCTTTTCTTTTTGACGGTTTCAATCTCCTTGCTAAAGAACTCGTTCTGCTCATCTAGTTTTTTGTTTGTTTGTTTGTTTGTTGTTTGTTTGTTTTCCAATTCCTGAAATTGTTGATATGTCTCGTTTCAGAACTCACTGAGTTTTTTCAGAAGTACCATCTTGAATTCTTGTCATTTAAGTTGCATATTTTTATGTCTGTAAGCTTATTTTCTGGATATTTTTCTCTTTCTGAAATGCCTTGTCATCTTGGTTGCTCATGGTGTTTAATGGACTATTTCTCAGCCTGTGCGTTATTGGAAATGTATTCTGCTTTTTTTTCCAGAAAGAAGATTTATTATATAAAGGTCTCTTTTTAGCCTGTTGCAAAGAAGCTGTTTTTCTTTTGGTTTCCAATAGGTGGCATCTATGCCTCTTGGATCTGTGCTTTATATAAAGTCTTAATAATGTCTTTTTTTTCCTTATAAATGTTTGATCATGCTCGCTACCCTCATTCTCAGGTCCTGCCAGTGTTAGTGACAGTTTTCGTAGCATTTGCCCAGATTCCACTTGGGCTCTGCGGTGTTCGATCTTGCAGGGTATGTGGGGTGGTGCCCTCTGGGTTGGGGGTTGGGAGCTGCAGCTCAACCTGGGTTTTGTTTCTCTGCCATCCCCGCTTTTCTGCTGTCCCTGTTACTCTGCCCGGACTGGGCACTGCCGTCAGCCATGTGGAGAGGAGCTCACAGCACTCCCAGGCAGGGCTGTTCAGGGAAGTCGCCACACCTTCTCCTCTCTCCCTCCTCCTACATGGAGCTCTTGCTGTGAGAGGCACCTCTTTGTTTCTCCCAGTCCACCACCCGACACCTGGGGCTCTGACCTGTGGTAGCTTTTATGCACAGGTCCCACGCTCAGACGTGCTGGTATGCAGTTTGGGTGTTTTTATGAGTTTTAGATGTTCAGCTTATTGTTGTTTCAAGGGGAGAGATCCGGGGACATTTCTTACTCTGCCATGTTTCCGATGTCACTCCCCTTAATGAGATTCTGTAATGCCTTATTTGTCTCTTATTATAGACTTTGTCTTAAAGTCTATTTTGTCTAATATAAGTATTGCTTCTCCAGATTTTTTTTTTCATTTCCATTTGCATGAAATATCTTTTTCTATCCCTTTACTTTCGGTCTGTGTGTGTCATCTGATCAGAAGTGGGTCTCTTGTAGATAGCACATGAATGGGTCTTGTTTTCTTATCCATTCTGCTACCCTATGTCTTTTGATTGGAGTACTTAATCCATTTATATTTAAAGCAATTATTGATAGGTACATATAATTATTACCATTTTATTATTCGTATTAATGGGATTTCCTCCTTTTTACTTCATAAAATATTTTCCACTTTACTGAAATATAATAGACTTTTTTTCTTGTATTTAAATTGTGCAATTCAATAAGTTTTTCTCAATTATAGTTGGCATACAATGCTGTATTAGTTTCAGTTGTACAGCATAGTGATTAGAGATCTATATAACTCACCAAGCGATCACCCCACTAAATCTAGTATGCCTCTTCCCCCATACATATTACATTATTTATTTGCCTTATGCTACACTTTATACCTCCATGTCTATTTTGTAATTATCCATTAGTACTTCTAAATCCCATTGCCATTTTTTATCATCTCTCCAACCTCTCTCTCATTTAGTAGACATCAAAATATTATCTATATTTATGTGTTTGTTTCCATTTTTGTTTTTGTTGTTTTGTTATTAGATTCAACATGTACATGAAATCATATGATATTTGTCTTTCTCTATCTGACTAACTTCATTCAGCGCAATATCTTCTAGGTCCATCAAGGCAATATCTTTTTCCATCCCCTTCCTTTTAGCCTGTGTGCGTCTTTTAATCTGAAGTGAGTCTCTCGTAAGCAGCATATGGAGGGATCTTGTTTTCTTATCTATTCAGCCACTCTATCTTTTGGTTGGAGCACTTCATTCTTTTCCATTTGAGGTACTTGCTGATAGGAATGTAGTTATTATCATTCTTTATTCCTTGTTTTGATACATTCTTTATTCCTGTTTTTTTTTTTTTTTTCTTCTTAAAGAATTCCCTCCAACCT
>NW_006443567.1:4854945-4866568 GCF_000325575.1 Pteropus alecto
AAAATAAGATTGATTGTAGATTCTGGGTTCTCATCACATTGAATATTTTGTGCTAAGTCCTTCTATCCTTATTTCTTTTGAAAAATCAGCTGCCAGCCTTATGGGTGCCCCTTGTAGGTAACTGTTTTCCTCTTGCTGCTTTTAAGATTCTCTCTTTGTATTTGAACTTTGGCATTTTAATTACGATATGTCTTGGTGTGGGCCTCATTGGGTTCAATTTTGGAGGGCCTCTTTGAGCTTCTCGGGGTTGTATGTCTATTTCCTTCACCAGGTTAGGGAAGTTTTACATCATTATTTTCAAATTGCTCTTCAACTTCTTGTTCCCCTTCAGGTACCCCTATGACCCAGATGTTTTTACATTTATTTTTTCCCATAGGCTCCTTAAATTATTATTATCATCTTGCCTTCTCTTTTCTTGACGTTCTGATTGGGTGTCCTTGGCTTCCCCATTCTCTATATCAGTGGTTCAATCTTCTTCTTTATCCACTCTGTTGATGTCTTCTAATATATTCTTCATCTCAGACAATGCGTTCTTCATTTCTGACTGGTTCCCTTTTATAATTACCATTTCCATTTTTGTGTTTTTTATCTCTTTGTTAAAGTTCTCACTGAGTTCATCTACACTTCTCCTAAGTTCAATGAGCATCTTTATAACCAGTGTTTTGAACTCTGCATTGGTTAGATTGCTTGACTCCATTATTCCTGGATCTCTGTTCTGTTCTCTCATATGGTTTCTGCTTCTTTGTCTTCCCATTATGGCTTCCTTTCTGTGTCTGTTTCTATGTACTAAGCAAAGCTCCAAGTCTTTCAATCTTATTAGCATGGCTTTGTATAATAGGTGTCCAGTGGTACAGTCCTGAGAGGGGTTCAGCTGCAGGCCAGATTTAGCCCCTGCCTTTGCCCCTCCACATCTACTCCTCTTTCTTCTCACAGAAGTCCTCCTACCATTTCTTATAGTTCTGGCTTGTTGGTGATGACTTTCTTTAGTTTTTTTTTCTGTCTGGGAAACTCTTTATCTCTCTTTCAATTTTAATTAATCGCTTTGCTGGGTCGAGTAGTCTTGGTTGTAGGTTTTTGTTTTTCATCACTTTGTATATTTCTGGCCAATACTTTCTGACCTGCAAAGTTTCTATTGAAAGTTCAGCTGACATTCTTATGTGTGTACCCTTGTGAGTAACTAGCCGCCTTTCTTTTTCTGCTTTTAAGACTCTCTTTAAGCTTTGGCATTTTAATGATGATGTTTCTTGGTGTGGGTCTGTTTGGGTTCCTCTTTTTTAGGACTTATTGTACTTCCTGGATTTGTATGTCTATTTCCCTCACCATGTTACTGAAGTTTTCAGTCATTATTTCTTCAAATAGGTTCTCAATCCCTTGCTCTCTCTTCTCTTTCTCATGCCCCTAGATGCAGATGTATGTTTGATGTTGTCCCAGAGTTTTTGTAAACTTTCCTCATTTTTTTTTAAATTCTTTTTTCTTGTTGCTGTTCTGGTTGGGTGTTTTCTGCTACCTTCTCTTTTATTTCACAGATCCAGTCCTCTGCTTCATGTAATCTACTGTTGATTCCTACTAGTGTATTCTTCACTTAACCTATTGTACTCTTCATTTCTGACTGGTTCTTTTTTAAGATTTGTATGTCATTTATTATGCTTACTATCTCTCTGTTGAAGTTCTCACTGAGATAATCTATGCTCCCTGTAAGTTCATGAACATCCTTATAATGATTGTTTTGATCTCTGTCTCTGGTAGGTTGCTTGTCTTCATTTCATTTATTTTTTTTCTAGTGTTTTTCCCTATTGTTTCATTTGTGGCGTGTTTCTTGTTTTCTCATTTTAGTGGCCTCTCTGTGTTTGTTTCTGTCTATTAGGAAGATTTATTATGTCTTCCAGCCTTGTTCAGGTGGCATTATATAGTAGGTGTCCTGTGTGGCCCAGAGGCACAGTCTCCCTGATCACCTGCACCGGGGGCTCTGGGCTTGCTCTTTGTGTAGGTTGCATGTGTTCTCCTGTGGATGGAATTTACTCTTTGGCTGACTGGTTGTGGAGAAAAATCATGCCCACAGCGTATGAGCTGCTGTGTGGGGACTGACCCTGTGGAGTGGGTTTGCCTCAGCAGTCCCCTGTACTTGTTGAGTCCATCCTTTGGAGTACCACTTATGGTGCTAGTCCAGTGGTGCTCTGTTGTAGTCTGATGCCAGCTTCTGTGTATGTTGGTTCTGGGGCTCCTAGGGAGAGGCTCCCATGTACGTCAAGGTCAGCTGCTGCCTTTGATTGTTCAGGGCTCCCTAGGAGAAGCTACAAAGCGATTGCAAATGGTCACTGCTTCTTCTGGATCTGGAGGCAAATGGGAGAAATGACACTGCAAGCCGAGGTTAGTTACCCCTCAGTACTGGGTCTGGGGCTGCTCAGCCAAAGAGCCAGTGCGCCTCAAGATCTGAGGCTGTCTGCCAGTTGCATATAAGTCTCTGTAGCTGTAAAAGTCTTTGGTTGTTACAAGATTTGAGTGGGGTGGTGACACAGGGAGTCATTGGGGTACAGTGTGCATATTTTACCTGGCCAATGCAGAATCTGGCTTTATTTCTGTGCTGAATCTGTGGCTTCCTGTAAAAGTCTCAGATCACAGCAAAGCCATCTGCTGTCATCCTCAGGCTCTCAGCCATCTGTGATCCACCAAAAAGTTATTGCAGCTCAGGCTGGCACCAGTGCTTCACCTAAAATGTGTAGGCCATATGCGGGCCACATGAGCTGAAGGCTGCTGCCTGCCAATAAATATGCAGCCCAGGGAAGCCATGGGATGGGGCTGGCTGTCAGGCAATGTGCCACCATGTGCAATTTGTGGGCTGGGTGGGGTGGGGTCTCAGGAGACTCTGGGTGGAGTGGGCTACTCTCACCGAGCCAATGCAGCTTCAGAATTGGCCATGCAGGGAGATGGTTCAACTTAAGCAAGATGGTGCCTGTCTGTAGACTGTTCTAGTGGGTGCCTGACAAAGGAGCAATGGCGGCTGTCTCTGTAGCCCTTTCCTTGATGCCACACAGTCTTTCTTCATATGTCTCTTGCACCTCCAGAGCCACTGACCCTCCACTGGACCCTAAGGTGAGTTTCTGCAAATAAGCAAGTTTGCGCTCGGGCCCTTTAAGGGGGTATCTGGGTTTTCAGTGTCTTTCCATCTCACCAGATGACCAGAATTCCCACTGGTTTTTACAGTCAGATTTTTTGGGAACTCCTCTTCCCAGAACTGGAACCCTGAGCTGGGGAGCCCCTGGATGGGTCTGGGCCCCTTGTTACTTTAGGGGGGTCTCTGCAGCTGCATTCTCCTTCCCAGTTCTCAACCTCCAAATGCTGGTACAGGACTAACTTGCTTCACATTTCTGTCCCTCCTACCATTCTCAATGTGGCCTTTTCTTCATATCTTCAGATGTATGTGTTATGGTCAGCTAGACTTCAGGTGGTTCTCTAAGTTGTTTGTTTTATAATTTGGTTGTAATTTTAATGTAGTTGTGGAAGGAAGTGAACCTTGCTTTTACTTAGCCTGCCATCTTGACTGGAACTCGATCTCAAATTAAACTAAGCTCTCGATCTCCACCTCCACCCTGACCCCAACTATACCAATTAACCTGCCTTTCCCTTAATCTTCTCATTCTCAGTGAATGACAACTCTAAGCAAAATGGTCTAAGAAACCTGAATTTTATCCTTGTGTCTCTTTTCTCCCTTGTTCCATACATCCAACCACTGAATAAGAGATGTGAATTTTATGAAGGCAATAAATGGAAAGTCCTGTTTTTGACTTGTTGAATCTGGTATCCTGTCAGTCACCCAGGTAAAATGTTAAGTAGACAGTTGGATTTTTGGATTTGTAGCTGAGGAATGAAGATCTCAGCCAGAGATTTGGGAGTCATGTCAAATTTAAAAATTGAGAGATGAGTGACAGGAAGAAGTCTCGAGTCTCATATTTTTAGTTTGGGTGATTGAGTGGATGATGATGTCATTCACTGTGATATGGTCCACAAGAAAAGGGACAGTTTTGAAGAAAAATGAAATACATTTTAGATACATTGAGTCTGGGGTGACCATAAGACATTCAGACAGAAATGGAAAGTAAGCAATTGTCTATATAGTTTTGAGACTCAGGAAGAGGCTGAAGTTGAAGATAAAGCCCTAAGGAACATTAACATTTAAGGAATGAATGAAAAATTAGCCCACTAAGAAGTCTGAGAATGAAGAGCAAAAGAAGCCCAGGGAGAGCCATGTTGCCACTACATAAGATGCCATATTAAAATATCAGATACCTAGATCTCATGTTAAAATGGCATAGAAGGTAGATACTGTGATGCCTCCTCTTGTGATCACATCAAAATTATAACAAAACTACAGAACAACCATCACTAGGAGATGCCTGATGTCTGGTTGAACAGAAGTCCTACAACTGGGGATATATATATAAGAGATTACCTCGATACTGGTAGGAGGAGCAGAGACATGAAATGGCCCAGTGCCACAACCACGTGTGGTGGTTGAAAATCAGGAGGGTATCTTGGTTGCAGAGCCACCTCTTCCACTTCAAGAGCAAGAAGTCCCAGCCCCACACTGGGCTCCTCAGCCCAGGGGTCCAGCACTGGGAAGAGAAGTCCCCACAACCTCTGGCTGTGAAAATCAGCAGAGGTTGTGGCTGAGTAAAATGGAAGGCTATGGAAGTCACAGATATTCTTCTTAAAGGGCCCGCACCCAGCCTTGGATTTGTTCGTTCTGAGCTCTAGCACTGGGGCAGCTGCTCCAGGGGTGCCAGGGACATATGGAGAGGCATTGAGCTATTGGGCTTCAAGGTGAGGGCTGAAGGGACGGCTTTCTCTTAGACAGAATTTCTAACATTACCTATTGTGTCTTTGTCGAGACTTCTATCCTCCCAACCTGTGGATGCAGGCGGCTGCCATATCTGAATCTCCATCAACGTGGATTACACAGGTCTCTCCGCCCAGAAGATTCCCTGAGACTCAACTCCTCCCAACTTGTGGGCCCACCAAAGCTGCCTCCAGAGATTTATTCCAAACAAATTATCTGCCTCAGTTTGTGCTATAGACTTTCTTAAAATCTCTCAAAGGCTCACAAAATCCAAAGAAGCAGCATCTGGCCTCAGTGTGCCCCATACCTCTTGCCAAGCAGCCTCAAGCCTAGCACTAGCGGCACCTTGCCTCAGATCCTGGCTTGGCCTCTTGAAGCACCTATAAGCCCAGCATGGGTGTCAGCCATCAGCAGATTGTTTAGTGATGCTTGCAGGTGGTTCCAGAAGTGCACAGGTTGTGTCTGAACTTGGTCTGCAGGTGGGCCCCTCCAGGAAGTCCTGGGTCCGGCACACCAGTGGCCAGCTTAAGCTAATGCCCAGGACAGCATCTGAGAAGGATATACTGAAGGGCACACTGGGCAGGCACCATATCACTACTAAAGTGAATCCTGCTTCACAGCGTCAGCCCCACACTGGCTAATCCTCACAAAAAATCAGACCAAGGGTGAATCCCTTCCACTGGCATGCCAATAGCAACCAAGGCTCAACTACAACAGGAGGGCACACATGATCCATACAAGGGACACACCTTGAGCACCTCGCTCAGGTGACTTGGGAAGACTATGCCAATGGGACCTACAGAATGCCTACTATATAAAGCCACACTACTAAGATTGGGAGACTTAGAAGTCCTACCTAATGCATAGAAACAAACACAGCAAGCCAGCCAATATGGGGAGATAGAAAACATGTCCCATATGAAAAACAAACAAACAAACAAAAACAAACAAAAAAAAAAAACAAAGCTCCAGAAAAAGAACTTAACAAAATGGAGACAAGCAATCTACCAGATGCAGAGTTCAAAACACTGTTTATAAGAATGCTCAATGAAGTTAGGAGAAGAGTAAATGAATTCAATGAGAACTTTAACAAAGATAGAAAAACACATAAAAATGGGGATGGAAAACTTAAAAAAGAACCAGTTGGAAATGAAGGATACAATATCTGAGATACAGAGTACATTAGAGGAAATCAACAGATTGAATGAAGCGGAGGATGGAATCGGCAATTTAAAGGATGGGGTAGCAGAGGACGCACAATCAATTCAACAAAAAGAAAAAAGAATTTTAAAAGTGAGAATAGTTTAAGGGGCCTCTGGGACAACATCGAGCACAACAACATTCATATCATAAGGGTACCAGAAGGAAAAGAGAGAAAGCAAGGAATTGAAAACATATTTCAAGAGATGACTGAAAACTCTCCTAACCTGATGAAGGAAATAGACATGCAAGCCCAGGAAGCGCAGAGAGTCTCAAACAAGATTAACCCAAAGAGGCCCACACCAAGACACATCATAATTAAAATGCCAAAGTTTAAAGACAAAGAATCTTAAAAGAGGAAGAGAAAAGAAGTCATTAGTTATCTACAAGGGAGCACCCATAAGACTGTCAGCTGATTTCTCAACAGAAATTTTACAGGCCAGAAGGGCTTGGCACAAAATATCCATAGTGATGAAAATCAAGGACAACGAAGATTACTCTACTCAGCAAAGCTATCATTTAGAGTAGATAAAGAGCTTCTCAAACAAAAAAATATCTAAAGGAGTTCATCGCCATCAAGCCAGTATTACAGGAAATGTTGGAGGGCCTTCTTTAAGAAGAAGGAAAGAATATAAAAAATATGAATAAAAAGTGGCAATAACTACATATCTATCAACAAATACTTTAAATGAAATAGAATGAAGTGCTCCAGTCAAAAGTTAGGATGGATAAATGGGTAAGAAAACAGGACTCTTAGATGTGCTGTCTAAAAGAGACTCACTTCAGATTAAAAGACACACACAGACTTAAAGTAAAAGGATGGCAAAAGATATTTCATGATGGACCTAGACGGTATTGCACTGAGTGAAGTCAGATAAAAACAAACATCATATGATTTAATGTATATGTGGAATGTAAGGAAGAGAATAAACAAATAAAACAGAAACAAACTCATAGACACAGAGAACATTTTGAGGGTTACCAGATGAGAGGGGAATTGTGGGACCAATTAAAAGGGGGAAGGGATTAAGAGGTTCAAATAGGTAGTTACAAAATAGTCCTAGAGATATAAAGCACAGCAGAAAGAATATAGTAATATTGTAATAACTATGTACTGTGTCATGTAGTTACTAAATTTATTGGGGTGATCACTTCATGAGTTTTATAGGTGTCTAATCACTATGTTGTATACCTGAAATTAATATAATATGATCTGCCAACTATAATTGAAAAATAAAAAATATTTTTTAAGAAAACAAAATCCATATAACCACTCTAATAATGAGATAAACATTAGACAAATAAACAATTGAGAGGCATTCTACAAAATATCTGACCTATACCTCTCAAAACTGTAAAGGCCATCAAAAATAAGGCAAACATTAAAAATGATCATAGCCAAGGGGATCCTAAAGAGACATGATTATTAAATGTAACATGGTGACCTGGATGATATGTAAATCAGAGTGGACTTTAGGTAAAATCTAAGGGAATCTAAATAAATTATAAACTTCAGTTAATAAAAATCTACCAATATTGGTTCATTAAATATAATAAATGTATCAATTTAATGTAAGATGTCAAAGATTTGAGTAAATAGATATGGGGTATATGAGAACTGTCTGTGTTATCTTTATAATATTTTTGTAAACCTAAAACTGTTTTTTAAAGTTCATTTAAAACTTTTTTTTTAAGTATCAAATACCCAACAGCACTTTGGCTCTTCAAGTTTCTGTTTATTTCCAACTTTAAACTTCAGCTATAGACTTTGGAAACCTGTAGAAGCTGAATGCTAGAGCTGGATCAGCACTTAGAAATCATCTAATCCATAGAATGGAAGTGAAGTGCACAGACACTAGATCAAAATGCCTATTTGACCATAGAAAATATGTCCTTCAGTTTACTCATCTGTAAAATAGGATAATATATTCTTCAAAAGGCTTTAATGAGAATTAAACAAGTGAACATTTCCAAAGCATTTAGAACAGTGTTTGCTACATAAGTGGGCACTACAATGCTTATTAAAATAAATAAAACATAATCAGCTGAGGAGATTCTAGTTTAATTAGTATGGGCTGGAACCCCGTCATCAACATTTATTAAAAACTCCCTCAGTCATTCTAATGTGCAGCAAGAGTCAAGACCCAGCAATCTAGTTCATTGCTTCTTAAACTTTAAAATGCGTAGAATTCACCTGAAGGTCTTGTAAACATGCAAATTCTGTTTAGTAGGTTTGGGGCAGAGGCTGCATTTTTTAACAAACAGCCAGGTGATGTAAATTCTGCTGGTCTGTGGCCCACACCTTGAGTAGCAAGAGTCTAATCCAATTTCTTTCATTTTCTAATTAAGATTAATCTCTTGCTCAAGGTCATGCAGCTAGTTAGTAGCAGAGTTGACTAAAGACTCTGACTTCTTTTTCTACTCTCTTTTTGTCTATTTCCATCTTCACTACTACCTCCAACCAAACATAAAATGCATCCTTGGTGTCCAAGAGCAGCAGTTCTCCACCTTTTTCTCAATAGTGATACTCTGTTAACACATGGGACATTCATACACATGACAAGGACATAGGCAACCCTAGGGTCCTTGTTGTTCCCACATATCTAGCTGTACCTCCTACACATTCTGCCATTTCAGGAAGTATGTCCAGGTGCAAATACATGAGGGTGACACCAATAGAGGGTCAACTCTGAATGTGCTTGAACTTTTTTTGAATCATTTGAAACTTTGATCCGTTACTAGTAACATGACCATCCCAGCTCTCACTATCAGTTTTCTATCCATCAACCACAATGGTACTACCATCACAGAGAAACTTGATTTTTTAGAGGGTTTCTGTAGTCGATGTTACTTGTAATGGGCTGTGTCAATGGTGTTTGTTGGTCCTAGGTTGTAAGGGTTTCTAAAGGAATCTGGGGGGTTTTGTGAGCACCAAAGACTGGCAGGGTATGGGGGAGAAGAACTTTACTGCTCCTTGTTAGAAACCTCTAGAATTCAGGCTCCACAAAATTCTTCCCCCTTTCTGGCTTTCCCTGAGGTTTTGCCCCCCATCAGCTGCTACACCTGCTACTCAGCTCATTTAAATGTCAAACCAACTGTACCAATTAGTACAGGCCCAGCCAACCAGAGCTTGAAAAGAAATGAGGTGTAAATGCAAAAGTCAGGATGAAGAAGCCCTTACAAAATGCTCTTCCTATCTCCCCAGGCCAGCTCTTATATTTTTTTCCAAGGTAGGAAGGCTTTTTGGATGTTATGAGAGCAAGAATGGGAATACATGTACAATGGAAAGCAAACATAGCCAGGGAAGACCTTGGTGAGCTGATCTTTTCCAATTGTTTGCAAAGTTGTATTGAACTTTCTCTGAAAACCTCATGACATTCAACAGGAGGAATCAAAGTAACCCTGTGAAGTGTTCACATGGGGATTGTTAATAAGGAGCATAATCAAGTGTATGTACGGATTAATCAGACTCATTAGAAGAGAAATGTTTATAATTATGTCTAAATGTGCTTAGATCCTGTGACAGAGACAAGAGTCACTTGGGACTTGCCTGAAATGGCCATACGCAGCACAATTTGCACTACAGACTATGCTTAAATATCAGGCACCACTTTATGACAAACAATATTCTACACCTTAAGTTTTTCAACTGAGTCAAATTGATAACACCATATCAACACAGCAAAATGACCGTAATTAGCACTACTGCTTTGGACTCCAGCTCCTCAAAGAAAGGAGGAGCTCAGAGAAACAGTCCTTACTTGTGTTTGCCTTCCATATTAACAAAGTGCAGAACCACTCATTCCCAGCTCCCACATCTGCTGCCACCAGTTCTTGTCACTAGAAATGATGCTCAAGAAAGAATAAATGTCCCAGGGAAAAGTCAGGCAGCATTCTTGAGTGGACAGAGTTCTGAGCTGGAAGACCTAGTCACATCCAAGATCTGCCGCTAACTCAACTGGTAACATCACTGGCATTCTCTCAGCTTCAGTTTCTTCATTGGTAAAATGAGGGGAGTGAATAAGTGACTTCCAGATCCCATCTGCTAGGGTTTCTCTAGAAGCTATGTTCTTTCTCTTAACTGTCATTGTACAGTCACTGAAGCATCTGTAACTGAATATATTTGTGCTCAGACTCCTGCTTTCCACTAAAGGGCCAAGTCTCCAGAGCTGGAGGAAGGAGGCTAGTAATCAGCCATGGATTTGTTTCAACCTTTTCAAACCAACTCCCCAAGATCTCCAGAATCTCTGTTCTAAGCATGCTGGCAAGGCAGAACTTACACATCTTCAATCAGCAGGTTTTACTACTTAACATGAGTATTAAGAATTTGGACCAGAGAGAAATCTCAAAATATCAAATCCAACAGAGTGGACAAACACGGATTTGAGTGCAAAGCCCACCCCATTTTAACTGCGTGACCTTGAGCACATTATATAACTCCTTGGAATCCCAATTTCCTCATCTGTAAAATGAGATTGCTAATAATAGTACCAACACACTGGGTTCTTCTGAGGATTAAAAGAGACAAGACACATACCTTTCCCAGGACTCGGTGAACATTCAAAAAAGGGTAGCCCTGAAAGTCAGGCTTTTTATTGCCCTCCTGCATGTGCAACAATTGTAAGAGTGAATATCTCCCTGTCTGCCTGAAGTTCCCGCACACCCATACATCTATCACAGATCCTCAGACAGAAATGATGACAATGCTGGCAGATACAGAGGCAAGATTTGTGGGATAGGCCCACGTGTGGAAAAATAAAGAAGGAAGGAGAGAAAGAAAAAAAAAGCAAGCAAGCAAACAATGACTCACTTCATAGGATTCCAGATGATACTTTGGCTATCTACAGCTTTGAATTCTTCATCTAAGGTTGTGATTGAGACTGTGGCTGTAGTTGTGTTCAGGATGGAACTTCTTTTCCTTTTCCCAGAAACAACCTGAGAAATGCCCTACCGGTGGGGCAGAAGAACAGTTGGCTTCATTCCTCTTCGGCAACTGTTAGAGTCCACACTACTTAATCCAAAGAAAATGGAAGACAGAAACTTCCTGAGAAAGTCCCACTGGCTCCCTCCTGGATTTCAGAGCCCTAAACTGAACTTAACAGAATGTATTACTTCAAAGTATGCTATTTTGCCTTCTCATCCATCATATTCAAAAGTAAGATCATCTAAATCTTGCTTAGATGCCTGAAATGAGAGACACCCCCTCTCTTCTTTCACTGGACTGACAAGTTTTTTTTTTCCAATCTGGTATTGGGACTTCTGAGAAATAACAATGCAGATTATTGATGCTGAGAAGCATTTCGCTCTGTGATTGTTTTAATTTTCCCCTTTAGAAGCAATAGCAATTGAAAAAAAATAAAGTTGGATTATCTTAAAATTGGGTGAAAATGTATGGCCAAAGGGGAAAAAAATCACAAAACACCCCCTTTTACACTGAGAAAAACAAATCTATTACATCTTCTCTCTTGAGATACCAAAGGCCTCACTTAGCATATGATATCAGGATACTTAATAAATATTATTTAATAAGAACAAGTAACTCCCTCCCCTGACACATGTCTTAGTCTTTTCTTCTGTAACAGAACCACT
>NW_006443567.1:4866629-4870380 GCF_000325575.1 Pteropus alecto
TTTTCTAAAGATATTACAAAAACTTTCAGAGCAGAAAGTTCCAGTCCTGACTCTACTACTTAACAGATATGTCTTCAGACAAGTTATTTAACCACTCTATACTTAAGTTTTCTCATTTTAAAATGAGGATAACAACAGTACCTCTCTTTTCTAGTCTAGTTCTGCTGATTAGAATGATTTAACATATGCAAGCAACCTGGCACATGGGAGGTATTTGAGAACCGACAGCCACCACGGCCTTCCACCATAAGAACCATGAAATCAGTTTGATCACAAAATCATACCCTACCAACCCCCATTTTTTCCAGGAAATGGCCAGCCACAGACAATATTCCACCCTTAACATTGAATATGCTTTCCTTTTTTGAAATGTCCCCAAAATGCTCGCTTACCCCCTTGCAGCTAACCAAAGACTGCCAACTATACCTGTAGACCAATTAGGTTTTCCCTGCTTCCAAAATTCTTCCATAAATTGAATGTTTGCCAATCAGAAACTGTCTCAGTATTATAGCAGTCCCGAACCTTTTTGGCACCAAGGACTAGTGCTCCTATGAGAATCTAATGCCTGATGATCTGAGGTAGAGCTGAGACAATGATGCTAGCACTGGGGAGTGGCTGCAAATAGAGATGAAGCTTCCATCCCTTGCCCACTGCTCACCTCCTGCTGTGCAGCCCAGTTCCTAACAGGCCACGGACAAGTACTGGGCCCAGAATTGGGGACCCCTGCTCTATACAACTTAATCTCCTTTCTAACACTTGTATCCATACTGAAACAAAAGTTATTGCAGAAAGTTTATGAATCAACAGACTATGTTCATTTTGTCTCTGACTTAGTTTCATCTTTGACATGTGTGAGAAATAGTAGCTATGTGATTCATAGGTCTGTACCTCACTCCACTTGCCAGCTGTTTTATAATGAATGAGCAATAGAACCTTGCATATAGAAGGCATTCATCCATATTCATGAAATAGTTAATAGTATGTTAACTATTAATCAACATTTATTGAGTTTCCTATGTCTCTGCCCCTTGTGCTAGATGTTTTCAACCACATTCGCCTTTTTTATACATTATTCATCAACTAAACCTTACATAGGTTGAAAACCTGTTTATTTTCTAGAAATTGTGTTAATAATACAGAAGAGCTCTATTGTATATGAAAATTGAGATTTGGAGATTCTGAGTCTGACATTTTTGACTTAAACTTTTTTTTACTTATACTTGAAAATAGTATAGCTAGTGAATTTTCCTCAGTAAGCTGGAATTATGATGAATTAAATAAGTAATATTCTTATCTCTTCCCTTATTTTGCCAATCCTTGTAATGTACTTCCCTAATTTCCTTCAAGATCTCTTCTCCTTTGACACTTTACACTGTGTGGGAATGTAAGATATGGACAATGGAATAAAGGTTTCCTTAAAATAAGAAGATGTACCCAAATGTCCACTGATGATGAATGTGGTATATCTACAGAAAGTGATATACCCATACAATGAAATATTATTCAGTCCCACCAGCAATGTATGAGAGTTTCTTTTTTCCCCACATCCTCTCCAACACTTGTTATTACTTGTCCTGTTGTCCTGCAAAATGGTAAAACCACTATGGAAAACAGCATGGATATCTCTCGAAAAACTAAGAATTGAATTACCATATGATCCAGCAATCCCTCTTCTGGGTGTTTACCCAAAAAACCTGAAAACATTTATCCACAATGATATATGCACCTCAATGTTCACAGCAGCATTATTCACCGTAGCCAGGATGTGGAAGCAACCAAAGTATCCTACAATAGATGATTGGATAAAGAAGTTGTGGTACATATATCCAAGGAAATGTTACTCAGCCATAAGAAGAGATGAAATACTGCCATTTGCGACAATGTAGATGGATCTCGAGATAATCATGCTAAGCAAAATAAGCCAGACAGGAAAATTCAAAAACTGCATGATATCACTTATATGTGGGATATAAACCTAAAAGCAACAAACACAACAAACAGAGACTCATGGACATGGACAATAGACTAGTGGTTACCAGAGGGAAAGGGAGGAGGCAGGAAGTAGATAGGAGTCAAAGGAGTCAAATATTTGGTGACAGAAGTAAATCTAACCATGGGCGGTGAACACACAATGTAATATTTATACAACATACTGTTGAATTGTACACTTGAAATTTATTGGATTTTGTTCATCAGTGTAATCTCAATAATTTTAAATTAAAAATAATAAAATACATTTTAAAAAATTCCAATAATTTTTTAAAAGAAATTTAAAAAGAAGTGAAATTCTGACACACACTACAACATGGATGAAAATTGAGGATATTATGCTAAATGAAATAAATCAGTCACAAAAAGACAAATATACTGTATGATTCCATTTATGTGAGGTATCTAAGGTAGTCAAACTCAGAAACAGAGAGTAGAATGGTGGTTGCCAGGGGCTAGAGGAAGGGAGGAATGGGGAATTGTTATCTAATGGGTACAGAGTTTCAGTTTAGGAAGAAAAAGTTCTAGCAATCTGTTGCACAACAGTGAATATACTTAACATTATTGAACTGTACACTTAAAAAAAGTTAATATGGTAAATTTTATTATGTAGTTTTTGCCACATAAAAAATATTAGAAGATGCAGATTCTGCAGTAATCAGAGAGCTTTGACGGGGCAGCATGAATCCAACAGTTCCAAGTATCTCCCACAATACCTTTCATTTCAAATGAAGGACTGCCACTCAACACACATGTCTTTCTTCCATTGGCATGACTTCTGTAGCTTCTTATTTATAATCCTGCTAATGAGCTTTACTTCAAGCAGGAAACTAAAGAAGCAGAAGTTCATGAGACAAGCATTTTCCCACCAATTGCTTTCCAATTGACATTTAGCAATATTCAACTTCCTCTAAGGCATGGTAAATGGGAATTTTCAGTTGCTCATCTCAACCATATCCTCTTATTACAAGTAATTCTCTCAGAGTCACTCCATCGGAGCTTTTGACTAAGCTTGAAGAAAAACTGAGTCATTGTATGCATACAAAATATGTTCATAATACATATTTAAAACTCCAGAGCCTAACTTCAAAATCCTCATTACTGTGAAACCCATCACACACAAAAAAAGGGACTCCAAGGCAAAAGTGACCAAATAGCATAAAATTGATAAGCATAGAGTGACTGGGATAAAAAAGAAAACTCAGTTCTGCTTAAAATTTCACCTTGTTCACCTTGTTCATCGTGTGTGTGTGTGTGTGTGTGTGTGTGTGTGTGTCTGTGTATGTGCGTGCGCATTTCTGGCCAGTCTAGGATGTTTTCATTTATCATAGTGTTCTTGTAAACAAGGCAGTTAATTTTGTAAATATTTCCAGCCTTGTTGAGGAGAACATCAATATGTTTTTTTTTTACCTCTAACCATTTGCATAATAAACTCTAAACAAATCTCTCATTAACAACTTCCCTGAATAACAAACATATCCTGCTAAAAATAGAAATCTTGGAAAACAGTATGGAGGTTCCTCAAAAAACTAAGAATGATCTACCATATGATCCAGCAATCTCTCTTCTGGGTATTTAACTCAAAGACTTGAAAATTCATATCCAAAAAGATATTTGCACACCAGTGTTCATGGCATCATTATTCACGGTGGCCTATATGTGGAAGCAACTGAAGTGTCCTACGATAGATGATTGGATAAAGAAGCTGTGGTACATATATACACTGGAATATTACTCAGCCCTAAAAAAAGCAGAAATACTG
>NW_006443567.1:4870435-4873622 GCF_000325575.1 Pteropus alecto
ACAAATGTATAAATTTCTTAACTTAACTGAACCTCATTTTATCATCTATAAAATGTGGTCATTAACAACAATTTCTTGTAGCTAAAATGATAATGACATGAAATTACAAGTTTATCATTGTACCGAGTCTAGAATAATGCGTGGAATCTTTTGGGTATTGAATAAATTGTTTTCTTTACAAGAAACAACAGGAAGAACCTGGAAGAATTAGAAGTAACTAAATTCAAAATAATAGGCTATACTAATGTCAGTGTTTTAGAAACACTGTGACTGGGAAAACAGGAAGAACAATGACCCCGACTAGGAACTTGCTTTTTAAATGCAAACTTTCCACTTTCCATGACCCTTTGCTTGCATAGAAATTTGCATGTTCATGGACATGGACAATAGACTAGTGGCTACCAGAGGGGAGGGCGGAGGGGAGGAGGTAGATGGAGTAAAGGGGGTCAAATATGCCTTATTGTTAAAGTGTATAGCTGAAACTTATTGGATTTTTTTAACCAATGTCATCATAAAAACAAACAAACAAACAAACAAATGAATAAATGAATAAAAATAGGAATCTCAGAAGCAGATGGAGATGGGTGAACCCAAATCACCTTCATTCTATCTTCAGAATGTCCCTAGATTCATCATCTACCCACGACCTTGCCTCTCTTTCCTCCACTCCCATATTCCCTGCCTATAGCTGTGCCATCCTATCAGTGGATACTTACAAAATAGTCTCCTAATTTTTTCTCTACCATCAAGCATCTGCTTAATTGTAGTAATAACAATAATAGTAATGGTAGTAGTAGTAATAATAATGATGGCAATGATAATAATTGTTACAATTTATATACAAAATATATACAATGTAATATGTGCAGGGCACAGCACTAAATCTTTTATGTACATGGTTTCCTTTAATACTCATAAAAAGTGTTGTGAAATAGATCCTGTTTGTTTCACTTACAGATGAAGAAGGGTAAGTTAAAACCTAACATACAGTTAAAGACCTAACACAGCTAGTAAATAGAACTAGGTCTGTCTGATTCCAAAGTCAGTTATCTTTCTGCTCCCCCATGCCACCACAAGGAATTGTGTTTTCAGAATATGGTAAATATTATAAAGAATTCCAGGTGTTATAATCCACATTCATATAATGTATGACAACAAATTAAAATGTGGTCTTTATTTTTCAACCAACCACCAGGACTTTTGTATCCAAGTGAATGACGACACTCTGAGTTGTCATGGAAAGACATACACTGATTCCGAGGACATAAACTTTGCTCCAATGTTCCAATATTTCTGCAGCTCTTTTTTATCAGAACTGCCTCCACATCTCACTTTGAAACCACACAGGGGAATTTGTCTCCTTACCAGAGAGACACAGTTCATTTCTAAATTCAAAACATTCATTGCCAAGCATGATCACCCACCTTATTCACCAGTGTGGGCTCTAATGACTTTTAGCTGTTTGTTCAAATATAGCTTGTTCTCAGAGGACAAAGATTTGTCACCACTGAGGGGATTCAAAGGAATGTGTTACAGGCTCTGAATTCAATTTGACAACTGGGTTGCTTCCTCCTCTCCAACACCCAGCATCTGGTTTGCCAAATTTCGTGGAAAACAGGCAACAAGGAATCAAGTTCTTTTCTGAATTGGAAAACTAACTTTTCCCTCTAAATGTAATGATAAGTCCCAGAAAGTTTTTTGTCTCTCCAGCAGACATTCATAGATCCTGGAAAGGATATCAGTGGAAACCAGTTTCTAGTTGGCCTTTAATTTGGAATGGCCAGAATCCAACTGGCTCCCTATGGTTTATTCATAGTGTTAGTTAGCTAGTGAGACAAAAGCAACAGGGGAACAAAGGAATAGAGGCCCAGCCTAGAGACCACCCAAAGAACACCCTATTGGTAGTTAGAGAATTCTTTCTGTATTCCCAGAGAAAAAGGACAGGAGGGCCATAATCTATAGCTTGTTTAATCCAGCTACAGATGCCTGTGCAGAAGGTACTACCCTAATCTGCCCACAATCTAATGTACATTATACTGTCATTATAATACTATGTTTATGCCTAGAAGCTCATGAATCTATCTATAACAGATTGAATTCTGGGTAAGCACATGTGCTGTAGGCAAAGGGTTATATAGCAGCCAACTCTCAGTCAGGGTGACTTCACATATGGATCATCTAAGATCTCCTAACATGACCCAAATATAATGCAGACCTTCCCACTTCTGTGTTGTTACAGCTCTCTTTGCTGAAAATCTCTTATCTCTTCACCTCCCAAATTCCACAGGGCTGCAACCTTCCTTAGCATAGCCCATCTCCTTCTAAAATGTACTTTCAATAAATTTTACTTTTTCTAAATCTCACTGACCTGTAATTCTTTACTGGTCGGCAGGGAAAAACAAAGGGACAACGTACAACACACAACACCGTGGCCCTTCTCCTCGCCATGCCGCTGGGTTGACACCGAATTTCGCAATAGTAAAACAGGAAACTACTTTTCACTGCAACTTTCCTTTGGTTGTAACTGTTTACTCCACGGATAAGTAATTGTTGGTATAAAACTCTATTCCTAATGTCTGATGTATGTCTGTGAGAGGAGAGAGCAAGCCTCTTTACCAGGTGGCTGCTTAGAGATAAATGGGCAATAGCAAACCAGCTACCAGTTGGCTGTCCTTGCCATCACCTTTAAATACATATTTCAAGTTGTCTCTCATGCTCCTACTGATAAAATATTCTAGCATATTTATTGCTCAGGAAGGCATTATCTCAACATAAGCTTGATATACCAAACCACATTGCTAAGTAAGTTATATGTTTCATGGATCAATTAACTTCATACAAATAACACATCACTTTAATTTAATACTCTCATGAAGTGTCAAGATTTTTGCATTTGAGTGCCACATAGGACATGAAGAAGAATTATTATTTTGGTGCTGGAGATATTATACCAACCTAACATCCCTTGGCTAAGCAATGAGACCCTCAGGATGTGGGAGTTGAAAAGAACGTACTTCAAAATAGCCTGAGCAACTGATGGCCAACCTGAGGCTAGCCTTTAAGGAAATGTGAAAGAAAACCCAAAGCCATTATGAATGAGACTGATACTGTAATTAAATTTTATGTTGTATTCCCTGGGCTATATATTGCCTTTAAAATGCCTAGGAGCACTATAATCAACAAACAA
>NW_006443567.1:4873633-4874771 GCF_000325575.1 Pteropus alecto
AGTTTCATGATCTTCTTTTCAAGTAAAGCAAATAGTGGATTGAGCCATTTATCAGAAGCATTAGTGAAGTCTAGCATTTGCCCTTAGATTTCATGGAAAATCGCACTCTGAATAATCCAGGGAGCAATCATTTTGTGGCAATTTAATGGAGGCCCACTGGACTCTTGAAGCATTCCCCTACATTCCTCTTCTCACCTTTCATTCCCAGGCACCCACATCTCTCTCCAGCCTCTGATAGCCATCTGAAGTAACTCTCACTGACCTCCAGAAGCTGGTCTAAGATGTTTTCTGGATTAACAGAGTCTTTGTGACTGCCTTAGAACTGTGTTTAATTCTGTGATGTAACAAATTCAAGTGAAACCCAGTTGAGATACCCAGCTGAGGATCTGGTGTTAAAAGCACATTCTACAAAAAAAAAAAAAAAAAAAAAAACGTGTCTATAATATTCTCATTAGTGACTAAAATCCACATTCCCACATGAACTGGAAGTGCTCAATTTCTTCCCCAGGGTTTTCCCTCTTACTAGGCTGCCTTTATCAGAATTAAGGCACAGTCAGATATTCTTTATTTGTGCAAGTGTCTATGCAAGCCTCTAAGAGTTCTTTAATCATTCTTTTCAGTTTGGCTTTTAATATTCCTCAAGGGAAAATTTTGTTTCACATGTATCCTGAGAACATGACAATATCCAAGTCATATTAGAAGGCAGTAAAATGTTGTAATAAGCACTTCTAGAAAGTGAGCAAATTCCGTAAACATTACCTGTACTTACTGCACATTTTCTCCATCGACAGAATCCGTCTGCATCAAGAAATGTTTTAGCAAGACTAATGTAGTGTTATAACCCTAAATACATTCAGCTTTCCTTGCCTAAGGAAGCCCTAAGTTAGAAGGCTGAATGGCTAGCAGTGGAAGTGGCTCCTTTTTCCTTTGCCATATTATCTTCCTTCAATACAGACTCTTGATTTTTTGGTAAATTTGCTTCTTGGTGGATCCCATGAAAATTCAAAATGATAATGAAGAATTTGCATTTTCCCCAGCTCTCTGGAGATTGACAGCCACAGAGAAAACATTCCTAATTTGCCGTTTTTTCAGCATGTTGCCGGCCACTAGTAAATAACAGAGCCTGAACAGTCTTTTT
>NW_006443567.1:4874794-4877551 GCF_000325575.1 Pteropus alecto
GCTGAAATTTGTGAAAACATCAGGTTTGAAAAAAAGTAATTTTACCAGAGCTTGTCTGGTACTACCTGAGACAAGATTCTTTTTTTACCTCCTGCACTGCTCTTTAAAATGTCACATATTATTTTAGAAGTCCAAGAGTTGAAACAGCCTCTAATGACATTCCCAAACCTATCAGTGGCCCCCAAGTCAAATCCTGAGAGCCGTGGCACTTGCAGATTTGGTTAGAAAATTCCTTTCCTTTGTAGTACAGCAGAAACCTAATCCACCTTCAGGTCAAATGCTTCATCAGTTCAATATCCTATGTGGATATTGCTGCAAATTCCCTGTGTGCTCATCCTACAGAGGAGTAAAAAAATTCTAAATATCAATTGGTAACAATTTGATGCATACATTAATGAAAGAACTTGTGAGTAACAGCTATGAGTACAGCCCTGGGAGGGGTGATGCTGAATGCACACTTTGATTTATTGAATTTTTTATGATTATGAGATAAACCAAAATTCCATTCCTAAGCCTATAAGATATTTAGGACTATTGAGCAAGTGTGTATAATCTTCAGTAAAATCAATGTGAACTGATATAATCTTCCTCTATTGTCATTGCTAAGAGATTTCTCAGTTAGCCTGATGATATTGCCAATACTATCATTCACTGTTGATTCAGAAATGTACTCTGTAAGTACATCTTCCTTTACTTGCACAGAAAACATTCAACTACTTATTGATGATGAAACTGACTGGTAAAAAGGAGCACGCAATTTGACTTTTTTTCTTTTCCCATTTCTGGGACAGTCCCAAATGCCTCAATGTACCAGCATAAGCAGCTGGTCGGTTTTCCTCTAATGACACCTGCCTTCACTCTTAGAGAAGATGGGCCTGAGCACGGAGGCAGACAGAGAGGAAAGGAGAGGTAATGAAGTCACTAAAACTTAGTTAAATCCCTAATATTAGCCAAATGTCAAAACCAAGAGTAATAACTTTCCCTGTTCTTTAGGAAAATATGTGCTCTTTTAAAGTAGGAATATATCTTTTCCATAGTCTTTCATATAGTTGAATTGGCTTATTCTGTACACTAGCCTCCAGGACTCATAAATGTCATCATACCTGGGTTCAAGTCCTGGCTCTTCTATTCTCAAGCTTTGTGATTCTGAGGCAAGCTATTTGACTTGTCTGTACTGTTTCCTACCAGTAGAATGTAGAAAATTATAGTATCTATTGCACAGGATTGTTGATACACTCAAAATTAAGATGAAAAAAATGGGGCACTATAAAGTGCTCTATAATGCACACAGACTCTAAAGCAGTTTATAAATATAAGGTGATGTTATCTACAATGTAGTGAAGACCTATTTTCATGTGGTTGCTTGAGAAGCTGCAAGATCCCAAAGTGCTTCTTGATCAACAAAAGATACTTTCAGTTGTATGGGGTATAATTTAGCAGTAAATATAATTTGTTATATTCTGATTCCTTTAAGCATATATCTTTCGTGCATGTGGTATTTATCTATTAGGTAAAACAGTTGGTTGACCAGCAACTCCACCTTCCAATCAGACTGAGTAGAAGAGTTTATCAACTTTTTTTGACACAAACCGTGGTGCATCCCCTCATCTAATTGCCTGTCTTATTCTCCCCAAGCTTCAAACACCTTCAGTTGACATCAGACTTCTTCCTGCTTCCCCAAATGAAATAACATTTTTACCAACATATACAAGAGAAATGGAGTAAAATATGTATGTAGCATGACTCCTTTCCTACATGCAAACAACCACCTGGCTACTTGCCTATAGGCCATTTAAATTCTAGAGGTAATCTGGCAATAGAATTGCATTTACTCCAGGGGCTCACAGATGTATACTAAATGGCAATTAACTCAATCCATGGGTATACGAATTTGTTCTAGTTATTTTCCACAAAAATATTTATGCCCAACTCTAGCATGAATAATTAATAACCCATTGTCATTGGTTGTTCATGTACATGCTCTATGCGAGACCAGCATTTCTCAGAGATGATGCCAGCTTGTATCTGTATTATATTCTCATGAAGTGCTTTGCCACATGTTATTCCATATTTCTTGTTGCAATGACCTAGGAGGGAGGAGACAAGATGGGTACTACTCTCTCCACTTTCTAAATTATGAGGCTAAGACATAGAAGTTTATTGCTTTAAGTAACAAAGCTGGTTACTGAAAGGCCTAGGCCTAAAACTCAGGATTCTTGATTCCTAGTGCTCTCTCTACATGCAGATGTGTACACATTTGGTACCATGTGGCTAAATAAGAAAGGGAGTGGCAGTTAATGTAGATAACAGGAAACAGAGAAGCTACCAGAAAAGCCACAGCGGGACTCCCATCTTGCTGGACCGTCAACATGCAGCATTTCCAAGGCAAGCTCTTTGATTTTGTCAATGCAAATATATATTTTTTTATTTATTATTATTATTTTTTACAGTGACATTGGTTAACGAAATCCGGTAAGTTTCAGGTGTACAATTCAATAAAGACATATATATTGTGTTCACCTCTCATAGTTAGATTTGTTTCTATCACCACATATTTGACCCCTTTTACCCTATCTCCTCCCTCCCCTCTACCCTCTGGTAACCACTAGTCTATTGTCCATGTCCATGAGACTCTGTTTGTTTGTCCTGTTCATTTGCTGCTTTTACGTTTATATCCCACATATAAGTGATATCATGTGATTTTCGACTTTTTCTGTCTGGCTTATTTCACTTAGCATGATTATCTCGAGGTACATC
>NW_006443567.1:4877872-4879877 GCF_000325575.1 Pteropus alecto
TGGTTCCTTTTTCTCCACATCCTTTCCAACATTTACTTGTCCTGTTGATTATAGCTATTCTAACAGGTGTGAGATGGTATCTCATTGTGGTTTTGATTTGCATTTCCCTAATAGCTAGCAATGTTGAGCATCTTTTCAAATATTTGTTGGCCATCTGTATATCCTCTAAGGAGAAGTGTCTGTTCAGGTCCTCTACCCATTTTCTTGATTGGATCGTTTGTTTTTTGTTGTTATTATTGAGTTGTATGGGTTCTTTATATATTTTGGATATTAGGCCCTTATCGGAGGCATTGCTTAGAAATGTCTTTCCCATTTGGATGGTTGTCTCTTTACCTTGTTGGTGGTTTCTTTTGCTGAGCAGAAGCTTTTAAGTTTGATGTAGTCCCATTCATTTATTTTTGCTTTTACTTCCCTTCATATTGAGGTCAAATTCATAAAATCCTCTTTAAGTCCAAGGTCCTTGAGTTTAGTTCCTATGTTACCTTCTATTGTCAATGCAAATATTGACTGTCACATTGCATAGAAAGAAAAGCACTCCCTATTAACAGGAACATTCCTTTGTGTCCATTAAAAAGTACTGGGGTTAATCTGTCATTTCTCTCTTCTCCAGAAACTCAGCTTCTGCTGACTGTAATCTGAAATTCACCAGCCTGACATCATAATCACAATGTGTAATTTCTACCATATTACTGTGATCTCTCTCAATTTCTCAGCCTCTTAGCTTCCCTTCAGGAACAAGCAGAAAAAAAAACTGCACTGCAAAGAGAACATTTTGGATTATTTATTAGCAGTTATAGCATGAAAAAATCTCAAAGATAAACAAAGCTGCCCTTAAAGGTATTGCATTTCCCCCAATTTACCCTGGGCTGCATCTCTTATGAGCCCACCTATTTCTCAGAAAACTTTTTTTTTTTGTTTTTATATAATAAGTATGCCTGCAAGAATATGTACTTTTGCACTGGAGAAGAGTTGCAAATAAGGCAGAGTCATGCCACTAAGCTACAAACATCGCAAGTCATTTCATAATCTCCAGCCCTTCTAATTACTGAAAATAATTATCAACAGTAAGAGCTTTCTCCCTCTTTGTATTTGGACTGATCACTATAGAAACTCCTCAGGCAAATTAGAAGTCTTATTAGAATCAGAAGTCTTATTTGTTCAAAGTGGGAGAGAACAGTAAACTGGGAGGAGGAGAGCACAGGAGCAGAGCCAAGGAGAACTGTAGTGATTTAGATTCACTCAGGAAATTTCTCACCCCAGAAATAAAGTCAATTTTCTAGTGCTTCTTCCCATATTTTAAGTACGAAGTAAGAATAATAGCTCTTGGGTGTCCCAGTTGAACCGTAGGCTCTCCCTGAACTGAAATAGGTAGCTCTTTGGTTAGGTTAATGAAGATGATTTTCTTGCCAGAGAGAGATAATTTGCTTCCGTGGCAATTCCAACTAAGGAATCCCAGAGGTCATCATTTGCAACAGTAAGTCCAAGCTGCTGTTATAATGGAAGGGCTTAACCAGCCTCTGCAGTACTCAATTCATTACAATTGCTCAGTAGAAGTCACATCCCTGGCACCTATATTCAATCCCTTGCTTCTTTATGATTTTTGTAAGTAAAATTTACAGAAGGAAAGACACAAATTTTATGTGTATTCCATTTGATAAGTTCTCACAAATGCACACACCATATCCCTATCAACATATAGAACATTTAAATCACCTCAGAAAATCCCCCATGCTCTTTTGTAGTCAACACACAGACACACACACACACACACACACACACACACACACACACCACCCTCACAGGTAACTACTGGTCTGATTATTCTCATCATGGCCTATTCTACTACTTCATGTAAATGGAAACATATAACATTGTCCTCTTTTGGATAATACTTCTTTCATTTTTACAAAGATTCATTCTTTTTATTGCTGAGTAGAACTCCAATACATGACTTTACCACAGTTTTTTTTATTCCCTTCACCAGGTGATGAATACTTGGGCTGTT
>NW_006443567.1:4882560-4887181 GCF_000325575.1 Pteropus alecto
AACACACAGACACACACACACACACACACACACACACACACACACACCACCCTCACAGGTAACTACTGGTCTGATTATTCTCATCATGGCCTATTCTACTACTTCATGTAAATGGAAACATATAACATTGTCCTCTTTTGGATAATACTTCTTTCATTTTTACAAAGATTCATTCTTTTTATTGCTGAGTAGAACTCCAATACATGACTTTACCACAGTTTTTTTTATTCCCTTCACCAGGTGATGAATACTTGGGCTGTTTCCAGTTGGAGGTAAGAAAGCTGGTATGAACATTCTGTTACAGGTGTTTTTGTGAAGATTCGCTTCCATTTCATTTCTCTTGGGAAAATGCTTAGACGTGGGACTGCTGGGTCATAGGGTAGGTGTATGCTTACTTAAATATGAAACTGCCAGATTTTTTTCTTCTTTCGCTTTTATGTTCCAAATTTTCTGCAGTAATTATGTATTGCTTTTGTATTCAGATATTTTTAAACTATAATTTCAGTTTTAACAACCAAAGATTTCAGAGTTCTTAGCAACCAAGTTCAGCCCTTGGTCCTGACCCCACACTCACTACTTGGGTCAGATTCACCTCCCTGCCGTCTTAACCTAGCAATATGCTCTGATCCTTCCTTGCCAAACTCACCCAGACTCCAAGCTGTAAGTGTAAACAATGCTTTCTAGGTGAAGTTGGATTAATTTTGTGCCCCTTTGCAGCTGTCCTGCCTAGTCTCTGGTTTTCTGGTTTACGTTAGTCTAACCCCTTGTTCTGCCTTTGCTACTTGGGCTCTCTGCCTCCTGGCAAACTATTCCCCAACCCATGCTCTACCCTATCTATCATTCTTAGAGCCTGAAGTTTCCGTATGACATCACTGCAATACCAAGTGCAACAGCTGGAGGAAAAAGACTATGTGCAGAGCCCTTGCAGCATACAGGATTCAGGACCAGCCACAACTGCATTCTTTTTTTTCACTGTGACTTCATTTCTCACTTTAATTATAGACCTCAAGCTGATCACACCACTTTAATAAGGCCTGATCAATGCTAAGGAGTTATCTTACGATTCCTCCAGGTGGTATTCCTGTTACTATTACACATCACAGCATCACATTAGCTTTCAAAAAACAAACCAGCATTGATTTGCTGACTCACTCTGTGGTTTCCTATGACACCCAGATCTTTTCATTATGTTTGTGTTTCCAGGCAAGAGAGGATTGATTTCTTCTCCAGCCCACCATAAGAGATTCCTGTTCACTTGACACTACAAATCTCCCCCACCCCACCCTCAGTACTGAAATTGGAGAAGTGTGGAAAGCAACAAAACCCTGAGATCTATTTGCTAAAACTCTGAACAACAACAAAATAAACAAAAGTATCACAAGATGTATACTAAAAGCTTTTGCCTACTTTCCACAGATTGCTCCAATTTTTGTTTTAAAACTTGGATAGCCAAAAATACAGTTTCTTTTAAAGGCTGTAAATCAATATAGTGGAGGTAGTTAAGAGATTAAGCTATACAATCAAAGAGATCTGGATTCAAAATCCAGCCCTGAAACCTCCTAGTCATGTGATCTTGAACAAATCACTTTTCTTCTTAAGACCTCAGTTTTACCACCTGGAAAATGGAAGTAATTATAGTATAGTCTGTTCTGCAACAATGTGATATATGTAAAAATCACTGTGCTATGCAAAATCATGTATTTAAAGCCACAAGGCTTGTGGGAAAATGAGTTTAGAGGCACAACACTCAAACTTCAGCAGCAATACAATTAAACAGATAAGAACCTAATAAAAACAGTATCACCGTTTAACACATATTAAATGGTTAAGTAATACATAAATACTACAATAAATATGGCATTTTCACGACACCTGAAGTTTGTTTGCGGCATAGCAATTGGAAGAGTTGAAGCTTGTAAGTTCTTGTGAAGTGGTGGAAGGTTGATCCAAAATCAGAAAGTTGTATCAGCAGAGGTGGACATGTGTGGCTCATATCACACATGGTGAACTGATAAAGAGCAGATGTGTGTGTGCGTACAAGTGCACATGCTTTCTGTATTCCTATGTGACTCAGTTCAGCTGAGTGCAGTTTCCTGTGTTCATCTAGTGTTTCTCATGGAAGAAATTGCACATAAGCAAACATGAAGTTCATGTTATGCTCAAATTGTTCCCTAACATATAAATCACATTAGAACAAATTCACATTTTTCAAAACAAGAGTTATAGCAGAACTGACTGTACCAACCTCCTCTGCTTGAGAAAATTACATGAAATAATGCCGTTAGCAAAAGGCCTGGCACATAGCACGCTCCCAATAAATGATAGCTGCGGTTATCAGAAGCAGTGGTAAAGCTCAAACCTGGGGGACCTTACAGTGCTTGCAGGTGGAACCTGGAACTACTTTGATGTGGGCTTCCATTCACACATCTAATGAAAAGTCATGGAAGCCCAGTAAAGCTCAGCTCTGTTCAAAGTCACCTCTCCATACATCCTACCTGCTAACTAACTCCAGGTGACATTTGCAATTAATTCTATGAACATCTTTTATGGTCCTAGAATGCCAGACGGTGGCTAAGCAGTGCAGGTTCTACAAGATGAGCTAAGGGCTAATAATACTGTCTGATGATCAGTGAGAAGGGTGAGGCATGAAGGGGTCAGGTTGGGCTGGCTGGAGGGTCTCCAAAAGGGAGACATTGTTAGTTCTAGAGCAGAGCAGTGATAGGATCAGAGCCACTGTTAACAGCAAGTGTCGGCAAATTATTTTCTGTAAAAGAACAGATAGTAAGTTTCCAGGGTTTTAAGGCCATATAATCTGTTCACCTAATCAAATCTACTATTGTAGGATGAAAGCAGCTACAGACAATACATACATGAATGTATATGGCTGTGCTCCAGTAAAACTTTATTTACAAAACAGGCAGTGAACAAGATTTGGTGTTTAGCCCATAGTTTGCCAACCTCTACCTTAGAGAACTCCTATCTAATATAATTTGTGCCACACATTCAAGCAACATAGGAATTTAAAATTTGCTTTTTTAAAATTAATTAATTTATTTATTTATGTTTACGGTGACATTGGTTAATGAAACCCAATGTTTCAGCTGTACACTTTAACAGTAAGCCATATATACATTTAGATTGTATGTTCACCTCCCATAGTTAGCTTTCTTACTGTCACCACATATGTGACCCTCTTTACCCCGTCTACCATCCCCCTCTCCCATCCCCCCTACACTTTGGTAACCACTAGTATATTTTCCATGTCCATGAGTATCTGTTTATCTTGTTCCTTTGTTGCTTTTAGGTTTATATCTCACATATAAAGGATATCATGTGATTTTGAACTTTTCCTGTCTAGCATATTTCCCTTAGCATGATTATCTCGAGGTCCATCCATGTTGTTGCAAATGGCAGTAGTTCAACTCTTCTTATGGCTGAGTAATATTCCATTGTATATAAACATCACAGCTTCTTTAGTAAATCATCTATCATAGGACACTTCGGTTGCTTCCATGTCCTGGCCACTGTGAATAATGCCATTAAGAACATTGGTGTGCAAATATCTTTTTGGATATGGGTTTTCAGTTGATACCCAGAGGAAGGAATGCTGGGTCATATGGTAATTCTATTCTAAATTTTTTGAGGATTCTCCATACTATTTTCCATAGTGGCTGTACCAATTTAATTTACAGTCAACAGTGTACAATGGTTCCTTTTTCTCCACATCCTTTCCAACATTTACTTGTCCTGTTGATTATAGGTGTGAGATGATATCTCATTCTGTTCTGAATTTGCATTTCCCTAATAGCTAGCATTGTTGACCATCTTTTCATATATTTGTTGGCCATTTGTATGTCTGTTCAGGTCTACTTCCCATTTTTTGATTGGATCATTTGGGTTTTTTTGTCGTTGTTGTTGTTATTGAGTTGTATGAGTTCTTTGTATATTTTGGATATTAGGCTCTTATCGGAGGCCTTGCCTGCAAATGTATTTTCCCATTCAGATGGTTCTCTCTTTACCTTGTTGATGATTTCTTTTGCTGAGCAGAAGCTTTGTAATTTGATGTAGTCCCATTCATTTATTGTAGCTTTTACTTACTTTGCTTTTGAGGTCAAATTCATAAAATCTTCTTTAAGTCCAAGGTCCTTGAATTTAATTCCAATGTTTTCTTCTATGCATTTTATTGTTTCGGGTCTTATATTCAGGTCATTAATCCATTTTGAGTTAATTTTGGTGTGTGGTGATAGACAACAGTGTAGTTTCACTCTTTTACAGGTGGCTTTCCAGTTTTCCCAGCACCATTTATCGAAGAGGCTTTTCTTTCTCCACTGTATGTTTTTGGCTTTTATGTAGAAAATTGTTTGCCCATATAAAGATGCGCATACTTCTGGTTTCTCGATTCTGTTCCACTGGTCAGTGTGTCTGTTTTTCTGCCAATACTATGCCATTTTTTGTTTGTTTCTTTGTTTTTCTTTTAGGCGAGGCAACCCTTGGTTGACCTCACAGATTGCAAGGACCTTGTCAGGTTACAATCCTTTATGCCTACAGCCCCTGTACTTCCAGGTGGTCTCCAATCCAACTATTAACCTGGCCCGACCATTCTTAGCTTCCGAGATCAGCT
>NW_006443567.1:4887778-4890568 GCF_000325575.1 Pteropus alecto
TATTATGTTAAGGTACTTGCCTTCTGTACTGATTTTTTAAACTGTTTTGATCATAAATGGATGCTGTATCTTTATTAAAGCTTTTTCTGCATCTGTCAATATGATCAAATGATTCTTACTTTTTCAATTGTTAATGTGGTGTATCACATTAATCGATTTGCATATATTGAACCATCCCTGTGCCTCTGAGATGAAGCTCACTTGATCATGGTGTATAATCATTTTAATTTGTTGCTGTATTCGGTTCGCTAGTATCTTATTTAGGACTTTTGCATCTGTATTTATAAGAGATATCGGTCTGTAGTTTTCTTTTTCTTTTTTCTTCTTTTCTTTTTTTCTTTTTCTTTTTCTTTTTTTTTTTTTGTTGTTGTTATTTGGACTAGGTTTTGGTATCAGGGTGATATTGGCCTCATAAGATGAGTGGGGAAGTATTGTCTCCTGTTTGATTTTTTGGAAGAATTTGAGGAGGAAAGGTATTAAATCTTCTTTGAATGTTTCGTAGAATTCACTGGTGAAGCCATCTAGTCCTGAACTTTTACATTTTCGTAGATTTTTGATGACTGTTTCAATTTCCATTCTACTGATCGGTCTATTTAGATTTTCCAGTTCTTCTTGATTCAGTCTAGAAAAGTATCTTTCTAAGTACTGGTACATTTCTTCTAGGTTATTAAATTTAGTGTTATATACTTTTCATAGTATTCTTGTATGATCTTTTGAATTTCTGTGGTGTCTGTGATAATTTCCCCGTTAATCCCTGATTGTGTTTATTTCTGTCCTTTCTCTTTTTTCTTTAGTGAGTCTAGCCAGGGGTTTGTCAATTTTATTAACCTTCTCAAAGAACCAGCTCTTTGTTGCATTCATTTTTTGTTTCTTTGTTTTCAATTTCCTTTAATTCTGCTCTAATTTTGATGATTTCTTTCTTTCTGCTGACTTTAGGCTTCATTTCTTCTTCTTTTTTTAGTTTATCTAAGATGTAGCATTAGCTTGTTTGTTTGGGTTCATTCTTGTTTTTGGCGATAGGCCTGTAACAATATGAACTTTCTTCTTATGACCACTATTGCCGTGTCCCAAAAGATTTGATATGTTGTACTATCATTATCATTCTTTTCTATGTATCTCTTGATCTCTCTTTTTACTTCCTCTCTAACCCAGTCATTCTTCAGAAGTAGGTTGTTAAATTTCAATGTATTTGTGTTTTTTCCCACTTTCTTTTTACAGTTGATCTCTAGCTTCAAAGAATTATGATCAGAGAATAGAGGTGGTATGATTTCAAACCTCTCATATTTATTGAGGCTACCTCTGTGTTTCAATATATGGTCAATCATTGAGAATGTTCCATGTGCACTAGAGTAGAATGTATACACAGCTGTTTTGGGATTGAAGGCTCGGTAAATGTCAAATATGTCCCATTAGTCTAATGTGTTATTTAAAGATATTCTTTCCTTATTGCTTTTCTTTTTGAATGATCTGTCCATATCCAACAGTGGGGTACTTAGGTCCCCTACTATGATAGTGTTTAGGTCTGTTTGTCTCTTTAGTTCTGTTAGTAATTGCTTCATATATTTCGGGGCTCCCTGTTTGGGAGCATAGATATTAACAAGTGTTATGTCTTCTTGGTGCATGATTTCCTTTATCATTATGAAGTGTCCCTCAGTATCTTTCTTTACCTTTTTATGGTGAAGTCTATTAGTCCAATATTAGTAGCGCTACTCCCACTTTTCTCTGAATGCCATTTCCTTATACTATCATTTCCACCTTTTCATTTTTGAGTCTATATTTGTCTTTGGAACTGCGATATGTCTCTTGCTGACATAGTATGGTTGTATTTTTGTTTTTGACCCAATCAGCAAATCTGTGACTTTTTATTGTTGAGATCAATCCATTTACATTTAGAGTGAATATTGAGAGATTTGGAAAAACAAGGCAAAGTAAGAAATGTCCTCAGATCACTCCTCTTGACACAACAATAAACTTAACATCTAAAACTGAACAAAAAACACCCAAACTGCACACCAGCATGTCTGAGTGTGGGTTCTCCACATAAGAGCTACCACAGGTCTGAATCCCAGAAGTCGGGTGACAGACTGGGAGAAACGAAGAAGCCACCTCTCACAGCTGGAACTCCCTTCAGGAGGAGAGAGAGAGGATAAAGTGTGGCAAATTCCTTGAACCATCCTGCCTGAGAAAGTTGTGGGCTTCATGGGGCCAGCGGCAGTGGCCAAGCATTAGGGCAGAAAACAAAGAAGCAGGATGGCAGAGAAACAACAATTGATTATTACCAGCCACGATTGTCAAACTAAATATGAGCCACAGCTCCCATCCCCCAACTCAGAGGGCCCTTCCCCCCATATCCTCCAAGACCGAACACTACAGAGCCCAGGAGAATCTGACAAACGCTAACAAAACTTTCACTAACACTGAAATGGAATGAGACTGAGAGTAGTGAGCATGATTAAACATCTATAAGAAAAAAAAAAGGCATGACTAAGGCTTTATATAAAGCAGGGATCCAAGAGGTTTAGACGTCACCTATTAGAAACCAAAAGAAAAATGTCTTCTTTGCAACAGGCAAAAGAGAGACCTTTATATAATAAAACTTTCTGGAAAAAAAATAGAATATATTTCAATTAATGCCCAGGGGGAGAAATAGTCTATTAAACACCATGAACAACCAAGATGACAAGGCATCTCAGAAAGAAAAAGAAAAATCTCCAGAAAATGAGCTTACATTCATAGAAATACATGACTTAAATGACAGAGAATTCAGAATGTTACTTCTGAAAAAACTCA
>NW_006443567.1:4899143-4913828 GCF_000325575.1 Pteropus alecto
CTGATCCTTTTCTCCATTTGGTCGACTCTATTTCCCAAGCTTGATATTTCATTTTTCATCTCTTGCAGTATGTTCTTTATCTCCAGAAATTCTATTCTTTTCTTTTTGAGGGTTTCAATCTCCTTGATAAAGAACTCATCCTGTACATCTAGTTGTTTTTTTCAATTCCTGAAGTTGTTGATATGACTCATTTCGGAACTCACAGAGTTTTTTCCTAAGTACCATTCTGAATTCTCTCTCATTTAAGTTGCATGTTTTTATGTATGTAAGCTCATTTTCTGGAGGTTTTTCTCTTTCTTTCTGAAATGTCTTGTCACTTTGGTTGTTCATGGTGTTTAATGGACTATTCCTCAGCCTGGGCATTAATGGATATGTGTTCGTTGTTTTTTTTTTCCCCCAGAAGTAAAATTTATTATATAATGGTCCATAGCCTGTTGCCAATAAGGTATTTTTCTTTTGGTTTCCAATAGGTGGTGTCTAAGCCTCTTAGATCCCTGCTTCATATAAAGCTTTAAAGTAACTGTGGTCGCTCTTATGCGCAGATCTCATGCTCAGATGTGCTGGTATGCAGTTTGGGTGTTTTTTGTTGAGTTTTAGATGTTCAGTTTATTGTTGTTTCAAGGGGAGAGATCTGGGAATGTCTCTCACTCCGCCATGTTTACCCTTATTTTTTTTAATTAATAAATAAAATGGGGAATTTGGGTGCAGAGACACACACAAAGAGAGATAGCCATGTAAATACAAATGCAGAGATTGGAATGATGTAGCAGAAGCCAAAGACTGACAAAGATTGCCAGCAAACCACTAGAAGCTAGGGGAGAAGCACAGAATAGATTCTCTATCACAGCCCTGTGAAAGAACCAACCCTGCTGACACCTTGGTCTCAGGCTTCTAGCCTCCAGACTGTAAGGAACTAAATTTCTGTTATTTAAGTCACCCAACCTGTTGTACTTTTTTACAGCAGCTCTAGGAAATAAATTCAAAACCTAAGTCTTTGTATGTTACATTTGCAGCTCAACTTAATTCCTATTAACCAAATTCCGAGTGCTCAACAGCCATCCATATCTGTTGGCCACCATATTGGAGAATGTAGCTTGAGAGAGAACAATTAGGCTACCCTAAAATGAGTTTATAAGCTTAGGAAAAGAGTCATGGATACAAAGAGTATGAGGATTATGTTTAAGCAATAATGTTTCATGCCCTTTACCTTCCTCGAAAATGCATTAAATGGAAGAGAAAAAAAAATGGCGTAGATGATAGAGGCTTTGTTTTTCCCTCTTGCAGCCAAATCAAAGTTTTGACAGAAACATGGAGCAAACAGCAAGGAATATCACTTCGGATATGGATGAACAGAAGCACTACAACTAGGGAGAGAAATAATCAATCACCCTGAAATGGTAGAAGGTCGAGGGGGTGAAGACATGAGGCTGCCTGGTCCCGAGCTGCTGAGTGTGACAGAGGCTGTGGCAGTAGCAGTGGCAGCTGCAGACGACTTTAATGGGGCCACATCCATGAGCGGACTTTCACAGTGATGGACCTGCTTGCTCTGAGCACCAGCGCCAAGTTGGCTGCTCTGTGGGCACCAGGGAATTACATGGGGACACTGAGTTGTCAGAATGAGAACCAGAGATAAGGCTCACTCCTGTACACAAGTGCCAGTGGTATCCATTGTTCCTCTGTTGAGCCCTCACTCACCCAATGTGCATACTCAGCGGCACCATAGCTGAGACATCATCAAACTGGATAATAGAGGTCACTCAGCTCAGAGGATTCCCTGAAACTCCACCCCCCAACATGCAGCCCTACCCAAGCCACATCCAGTTATGTCCTCAGTGGGTTAGGTGCCCCTTGCTGAGCTATCCCAAGACTCACGCCAGTGACAGCTGACCACAGTTTCTGGCGTGGATTCTTGAGGCAACTATAAGCACAGCATCTGTGGATTGTTTGCTGAGTCTTAATAGATGACCTTGGAGGGGCACAGGCTGTGGCTAAACTTGGCCTGCAGCTGAAAACCTCTCAGGACTGTGCCACTGGACACCTACTACACAAAGCCACACTTAATAGACTGGGAGACTGAGGAGCTTTGCTTAGTACATAGAAAGAGACACAGAAAGGCAACCAAAAGGGGGAAGACAAAGAAGCAGAAACCATATGAGAGAACAGAACAGAGATCCAGGAATAAAGGAGTCAAGCAATCTAACTGATGCAGAGTTCAAAACATTGGTTATAAAGTTGCTCAATGAACTTAGGGGAAGAGTGGATGAACTCAGTGAGAACTTTAACAAAGAGATAAAAAACATAAAAATGGAAATGGAAATTATAAAAGGGAACCAGTCAGAAATGAAGAGAACATTACTTGAGATGAAGACTGTATTAGAGGGAATCAACAGAGTGGATAAAAAGAGGATCGAACTACCAATACAGAGGGTGGGTAAGACAAGAACATTCAATCAGAATGGCAAGAAAAAAGAAACTAAGACGATAATAATAATTTAAGGAGCCTATGGGACACTATTAAATGTAAAAAATATCTGTGTCATAGGAGTACCAGAAGGAAAAGAAGATGTTGAAGAGTTATTTGAAGAAATAATGATGGAAAACTTCCCTAACCTGGTGAAGGAAATAGACATAAAACCCCAAGAAGCTCAGAGAGTCCCAAGAAAAAGGAACCCAAAGAGGCCTACACAAATTTTAATTATAATTAAAGGTTAAATACAAAGAGAGAATCTTAAAAGCAGCAAGAGAAAAGCAGTTAGTTACCTACAAGGGGGTACCCAGAAGACTTGCAGCTGATTTCTCAAAAGAAACCATGCAGGACAGAAGGGTTTGGCTCAAAATTTTCGATATGATGAAAATCCGGGATCTACAAACAAGAATACTTTATCCAGCAAAGCTATCATTTAGAGTTGAAGGACAGATAAAGAGCATCCCGGAGAAAAGAAGCTAAAGGAATTTATCAACACCAAGCCAGTATTACAGGAAATGTTAGAAGGACTTTAAGAAGAAAAAACATGTATCAAAGACAGGAATAAAGAATGGTAATATCTACATTCCTATCAACAAGTACCTCAAATGGAAAAGAATGAAATGCTCCAACCAAAAGATAGAGTGGCTGAATGGATAAGAAAACAAGACCCTTACATATGTTGCCTATAAGAGACTCACTTCAGATTAAAAGACACACACAGACCAAAAATAAGGGGACGGAAAAAGATATTGCCTTGGTGGACCTAAACAGTATTGTGCTGAATAAAATGAGTTGGATAGAGAAAGGCAAATATCACATGATTTCACGTATACGTGGAATCTAAAGAACAAAATAAACAACAACAAAAGTGGAAATAAACTCATAGATACAGATAATATTTTGAGTGCTATTAGATGGGGGGTGGGGGTTTGGGGAGGACAGCAAAAAAAAAGCAAAGGCATTAAGAAGTATAAATGGTTAGTTGCAGAATAGACATGGAGATGTAGAGTATAGCATGGGGAAGATGGTTAATAATGTTATAATAAATATGTAAGGGGGAAAAGGGTACTAGATTTAGTGGGATGGTTGCTTTGCGAGTTATGTGGATCTCTGATCACTATGCTGTATAACTGAAACTGGTATATTGTTGTATGCCAACTATAATTGAAAAATAGCTCATTAAATTGTACAATGTAAAAATGAGCAACTAATTGTCTATTATGTTTCAATAAAGCCGGGGAGGACCAACTTGGCAACATTTTTGCATAGTGAAAAGAAAAGAAAAGAAAAGAAAAAAGAAAAGAAAAGAAAAGAAAATGTATTAAATGGAATTGTGGTTACTTTCTCTCAACAGTTCGGAAGCCCTCAGGAACAGCCTCATGGCACAGATAAGGAATGCTACATTTTCTTCATCTTTGGTCAAAGACATTTTATCCCAGAGCTCTGTTTTTGCTTCTATGGTGTGTGATCATTTTTACTTTCCAACCAATTTCCTCTGAACTCAATATGTGATATTTTCCTTGAAGTAACTTGGCAGTTTCTTCATTTCATTGATCTTACATTCCCTGATTAACTGTATTTGTACATCCATTTATCATCTGAAGTAATAGGAAGTTGGTAACAAAAAGTCCATTTCCATTTTTGATATTTGACTGCTGACAGCTTTCGAGCCCCTTTCCCCTTTCTTCCTTTTGACGCACATCTAGCAAGCCAATAAGAAAGCCTGAGCACTCTCCCCCTTGGTGCTGTTGAGGAAGTTCGAACCAAGAACATCCATTCTTCACTCAAGCCAAATTGAAAGGATTGAAAGTTTCTTCTGCTCTCCCCAGAAAGTCTCATAAATCTTTTTACACCCTCTTAGTGCATGTGTGACATCATCAGCCTCAAGGTCAAAAATCACTTTGGGGTGCAGATAAGGGGCATGATCCTGCCCTTTGCAGAGGACCCTCAAAACAGTTGGTGCTGGGAACAGTATAGTCTAAGAGATAATCACCATCTCTTAGAGGTCATTATTGCTTTCAGCTTACTCACTCTACAGCCTGCTGGCAAGTACTGTATATACTTTGAGCTGCTGCCTACTTCCTGCTGCCTAGTGTGCTCTTTGCATTCTGCTGCTGCCTGCCAGTGAGCTTGCATTAGAGTTATTGCTGCATTTAATAAGTCTTAGTGAGCCTCAGTTACTAATTTAACTTACCTTAGTCTGAAGGTTTGCTTTTAAGGACACTAGTATGGAATTGGGACCTTCTTTAAAGTGGCCCTGGGTTGATTTTCTCAGACTGGATCTATTTGTCTCAGACTGAATTATGGGTTTCAATTCCTGCAAGCTATGAGTGATTCTAGACTCAGGAGGACAACTCTTACCCTGTGATTGTTAGCTGTATGCTTCAACTAAGCATTGATCCTATTCCAAAGTGTTCAGGAAAAATATGAAAAATATGTGCAATATGGTGGTCTTGGGCAGTCATCAGTGTGAAGAAGAATAGTCATCATGTGGAGGGCTAAGGCCACACTCCTAAAAGCAGACAGCTCTTTAGGGCCTTAAATGCTTCTGGTGCAACAAAGATCCTGATCCTCAGGATTACATGGGAAATACTCACGGTATCCTCATGGCATAGATATTATAAAAAGCACCCTAAATGTTTCATCCTCCCCCCTCTTAAAGAGTCAGAGGACACCCTTACTTTATTGGATGATTTTAAAATGGACCAATACAGACTATGAGCTCTACTGAGTGCCACAGCTGATCAACATGCCAAGAAGTTTATTCAACTCAATTTAAGTCCAGAGTCTCTGGACCCAATCAAACAATATCTTCCATAAGAAAGGTCTCTAACCATTATACTACTGATTTGAGATTCTCTGGAGGAAGAAATTTGTAAACATGACCAGGATAGAGAGGACTACCTCAACATGAGGTATATCCAGCAATAACCAAAATAACCCCCCCCCCAAAAAAGGAAAAAATAAAGAAAGAAAAAGAAACGAGACAACAACATAGAAAAAAACGTGATGGGGGTAGGGAGAAACTGAAACAAAGGCCTGCAATTTGACTCAATCGTATATTCAAATTTATTAAAATAATTTATGCAACAGAAAGATAAAAGGGTGCTTAATGGCTTTTGTACTTCTATATCGGTTTCTAAACTAATTTTAACATCTGCTGGAATGCACCAATTGGCAAACTTTCATAGCCTAATTTATACTCAGATTCAAATTACAGTTATACCTGGGTGGGGGGGTGTCTCACAAATTTAAACAAAGTATCCTCTATACTCTCAGGAGTTACCAAACATAAAATAGAGGACAAAAGGAGTTCTGGTGAAGATGCTGGAGTAGGTAAACACTGAGCTCGCTTCCTCTCACAACCATATCAAAATTACAGCTAAACCACAGAATGACTATCATTGGAAGTAACCAGAAGTCTAGCTGGACAAAAGTCCTACAACTGGGGACACACAGAAGAGGCCACCCTGAGACTGGTAGGAGTGGTGGAGACATGGAACAGGCTGGTCCCACTTTTGTGTGGTGATTGAGAATCAAGAAGGATATCTCAGCTGCAGAGATCCCTCCAGAGAAGCAAGGGTTCCCAGCCCCACACCATGCTCCCCAGCCAAGGGTTTCCCTGCCTTGAAGACAAGTCCCCACAACTTCTGGCTGTGAAAACCAGTAGAGATTGTGTCTGAGTGAGACAGAAGACAGCTGGGGTTGCAGGCATTCCTCTTAAGGGCCCCACACACAGACTTACTAGCTGGCAGACTCACTGGCTCTGAGCTCCACTGCCAGTAAATCTGGTTGGCTATCCATGTGACTGATCTCATCCTCCACCCCCTCCAGAGGACAGCTGATAATCCATGACCAAAGCCCCCACCATAAATCACACTCTTGGTGTGCCCAAAGGCCCTGAAGCAAATGAAGGTATTTCAATCAGGCATGGCATTTCAAGGGCTTAGATATTACTTCTGAGTAGCCAAAGGAAAAAGCTGGATCTGTCTTTTGGCAAGGTTAAATTATTTACTACACAGCATCTGTAACCAATATTATTGAAATTACTGATTCCATCCAATCAACAACTGGAAAATATTTTTTGATTATAGATGAGATGAATATGTTCTATTTGGTGCCTATTTTATAGTCTCTCAGCTGAAGTTTGCTCTCGTCTTCAAAAAGAATACACCTTTACCCAGCTACACATGGAATATCTCAACAACCCTGCTATTGCACACAGTCTTTGCTAGTAAGATCTCAATTGCATCTAACTTTCCCTAAGAGCACAGGTGTGACCTTGCATTGATGACATCTTCCTCCAAGGAGATTAATTTGACACACCTACTCAGGACATATAAATATTCACAAAGAAGCTCACAAAAGATGAGCCATTTTCTCACACAGAGTACAAGGCACCACCCTTTGGTTAAATTCCTGGGAATCATTTGGCCAGCCAAAGGCCACTCTAGCCCTCATACTGCCAAGAAACAACTATTGACCCTCACAGCACCCACATCATTAAAACAAGCCAAACATCTTTTAGATGTTCTTTGGGTTCTGGAGGCAACATATTCCTTGTTTACAAATTTTGCTTAAACTCACTTTTGTTGTTACTTACAAATCGGCATGTCTTGAATAAGGCTCCCTCCAACAAAAAGCTCTAGAATCTGTCCAAACTGCAAGACAACAGACATTCTTTCACTGTAGAGGCTTTAGCCAACTCTCCTCATACCTCTAGGAGTCTCCGGACCAACTATGATGACCATAGGTTGTCTGTTCAAAACAAAGCAAAACAAGACTAAACTTGTTTTCTGGTAAAAAAAAAAAAAACTATTCACCTCAGCCTTATACCACATGCCATTAGAGCAACAACTACTAGCTACATATAGGGCTCTTCTGAAGATGGAAACTCTCAACAGGCAACTCTGCATCCAGCTGCCCAGTATGCTTTTGATTATGGAAGCAGCATCCCTCTTTATTAAAATGAAAATGATATTTACATGACGAAGCCATACCAGAGCCCTCTGGCATATCCCACAAACAGAAATAGGTAGCGTACCTGTCCTCAGTCCCTTGACAGATCCAATAATGCTGAAGAAGATTACCCTCCAGATTCAGTGATCACCTGGAGGGCCCCTTGGGATCAACTGGGTGATTGGAAAAGGGAATTTGTACATTTTACAGACAGCAATGCAGCTGGAGAGCTCTTGCTGTCTGTCATCTAAACTGGATGTCCCTAATCAAGGTCAGGACCCAAGTGTCAGCAAAATCGGCCAAACTTCAGGCAATCATCTTAGCACTAGAGGATACCCTGATCAACAATTGGTCCTATATGCACATTTTTACAGACTCTTGGGCCACTGCCAATGGTCTGGCCATCTGGTCTGTCCAATGGCAACAACAATTCCTATCCAAGGTTGCCCCTTTAGGGTAAAAAGTTCTGGGAATTTATTGTCTCACAGATACCCAAAATACCAATCAAGGTCACACATGTCTTTCATGTATTTAATGCCACAATACAAGGTCTCAAGAGGGCACTCCTTATCCTCTTCAGAGTTCCAGACATCATTGATAATAAACAAGACATTCATTTCACTTCTCAGAATACACAATGCTGGGCTCGCAAACAAAATATTCAACAGAATGTTCATTTGGCCCATCAAGGGTCTTACTAGTCTCAGGCTGCAGGACTCATAGAGCATATAATGGCTTACTTTTAGACAGTTCAAATTCAATTAAACATAATATAGCAGAACTCAAGCATCAGTGAAACTTCAGAGGTGAATGGTAATAAAGAGTCTCACTCCCTTTTTTCATGTTTGATCACTGACAGCTTCCAAGCACCACTCTGCCTTTCCTTTTGCCCCACATTTGAGCAAGCCCATAAGAAAGCTCAGGTGATCCTCCCACTCCTTGATGACAGTGAGGAAGTTCAAACCATCAAAATCTCAACCTATTCATGGAAACCCTCACCTTACCCCATGTCCTAACCACAATTAAACCAAAGCCACTAGCCCCTTCCCACAAAAGGGGTTTTTTACAATTATATCTATAAGGGAAGAAGACATTTTAGAAGCTTATATAACACGTCGCATATCTCCCCTACTCCCACTTAACTACAGATTAATTTCCCCTTAAATATATTTGCAAAAGTTTACTTTTCTAGACAGGCAGAAAAGAATCCAACATTCAAAGTTGTCATCTGTACAGAAATCCTGATAAAGAGTTTTAAAGAACTGCAATGCCACAGCCACCCTAGTATTGTTAATCCCTGAAAAATGAAGATGGTGTTGCCCACGAAAGTTTTGTTAATACTATAACCATCACACTACTAGCACAAAAACGACAAAGTAGCAGCAATAAGATTAAAATCCTGAGTAGGTTTTATAAAAATAAAGGGTCTGAAAATGATATTGACAAATGCCATAGCAACCAAAACTTCTTGTCACCTTGAGAAAATCAAAGTCTTCTTGATGGTGTGTGTCTGTAAATTAGTGTATGAATAAAAAGTTTCCCTAGGAATGAAATCCATTTCAGGCCTGCTAATACTGTTCAGGAAAGGGAAACTTTGATTCTGGAAATTTCTTTTTTTTTATGCTAGATAGAAGATATCAATTTCAGCTTCCAATGAAAAGAGAAAAGAAATCTGTATTTATGTGAGAATATGAAGTGAAAAAGCACTTCCAGAGGCATCCACTCCACCGCCCACCTATCAACAAGGTTGTACTCCCAGGCAGAGCACTTCAGAAATATTGTATTTCCACAGAACGAGATTTAATTTTCTCCCTAACTTCCATTGTTCTTCCCTGGTTTCAGTGTTTCTGGTTGTCTTGGAGATTGTTTTTTTTATGCCTTATTGGAAGATTTGATGACGGTTCATCATCCTGTCAGCTTTGGGATAAATCCTCAGCTCTTTAATCCAGCCTTGTTCATGGATTTATAAACTCAGATATATTTCCATTCTATCACACTGCTCACCCAGGCATTAGTCTCTCTTGAACATGAATGCTCCTCTCTCTCTTTCCTAGGAGTCACTGTGATTCATTCTTCTTATGTGAAAGGAATTCTAGTGGAAGACATCTTTCTCCCTCTGCTTTCTCTCGTTACACACACACACACACACACACACACACACACACACACACACACACAACTTCTCAGGATTCACAATCTCAACAAAGCAGAAAGATCAACAATAACTTGAACTTTTCCTATGAGCTGCGCACTTGACAAATCCTTCTGATATTAGCCCTACAGGTTGTTGTTCTCCTTTCCATAAGAAGAAACTGTAGCTCAAAATCAGAGGGGAACACTTGCAGTACTAGCACCTGGTGAGACCAAGATTCCAAGCTCTAACTCCTAGATGCCCACAGTGCCCCCAGCGGCCTCAGGGTGGCCCAGCTCTCCACCACTGGGCCCAGAGATCAAGGGCCTGGAGGTCAAGGGCTGGGACACAGGGGGCCAGGTCACTCCCTTTATACTTCCCACCTTGAAAAGTGCTGGTAACAACATGAAAATATCCAATGGCCCTCTCTGGGAGTCTAGCCTGAGGTCCACCAACCAACCCAGTCTTCCAAGAAGACCAAGTACACAAAACAAACTAAGGAAGCTGACTTTGGCCCATTGGTCCTGACCACCTTCTTCTAAACCAAAGGTATATGGGCCTCTGCTAAGTGCTGACCAGTGGGAATCTTCTTTGAGACTTAGCCTGATGTTCCCTCTCAGTTTTTCCCCTGGCAAAGAGATTGCACAGTTACAAAGGGAAGCAAGCATTTGAACACTGGGCAAAGAAATCAAGTTTGAACTTCGAACCTTGCACATGTGCAACAATAAAATTAACAATAACAGGGAAATGTCAGGAAAAAGTAAAAGAAGAAAACCATACATTTAAGAGGCTCCACACAATGTGAGTGCTTCTGTGAGCTTTGAATTTGAATTTTCTTAAAGGTGACATGCAATTGTATTTCTCTTATCACTTTCTCTCTCCAACCTTGTACAGATCTTCCTTTCACAGAAAATACATTTGGTGATGAGTACTGAATTGGAACATTCTACTTGTGATAAACTTGTCCTGCTGAGTTTGTATTAAAGGGAAGGGAGAATCTCAAGGAAGAGAAGATAATGCCATAATTAAGACAATAATAATTCTTTTTACTTTTTCCATTAAAAACATTTTAATTTTTGAAAGGAGGAATACGTATCCTCACAGTCTCTGCTATTCTATGACACATCTCAATAGGAAAGAGCAGAGAGAAATCTCATAGGCATTAAGAATACTAAACGTGAAGGCTGGTGTTATAAGCCCCATGGACAAAATCAGAAATTAATAATAATTAGATTGCGGTTCAAAATGCTCAGACGATCCAGACACACGTTTAGAATCCTATCTGCATTTGCAGAAGTAAGAAGTAGATAATGCCTGGAATGTTGTCTTTCAAAAGTATTAATGATGCACGATAAATTTGTTCCACGTACTAACGATAACTCAGTCCTCATTAAGCGCAGGTGCTGCTAGCAACCCACATTTCAGCACAGCGGGCCGTTGCAAATTTATTTTCCCTTTGTTAAATTCAGTTTGCTTTAATAACTTGCTGAGCAACAGAACTGCGCGGGATGGAAATCAATTTCAACCTCTGATCAAACACCAGTTTTTTAAAACTATAGCGCCCGCGCTCAACAGACGTGTGGACAGCTTCCTGGCTTCGGAAGAGATGGGTTCTGCAGATTACGTTTAGTTACGAATAGGCTGCCAGAGAAATGAGCACCCCACTTCCTCTTTTGAGTGCTTCCCCAAATGAAAATGGTGGCAGGGCAGCGGGTGGCAGATGTTAGGGCGATGCGAGATGGGGGCTGGCAGTAGCATTGTCTAAACGGTGACCCTCACCTGTGTTTCGGTCGGGGCTCGGTGAACCTTGGCTGGATTGTGTTGCAAGTGCTGCGATCAGAAGCCAGCACCCTCGGGGGCAGACGCGGTAAAGCCGGAAGACCAAAGACTACCCTCTTTTAGGTAGCTTTGCTAAAGAAATAAAAGACACTAAGTGCCCCCCCCCGCGGGTTTGCGTCCTCTAGGTCCAACTGGGACACCTTAAAGTGGAGGCGGAGGCGCGCGACGATGCCAGAGGTCTTCGCAATCACCTTTGGCGGGTCGAAGAGGGCTGGGGTCGCGGGTACCTGCTCAGTGACACCTCTGGGGCACCAGAGGGCGCTATGCGCACAGCTTGCTTTCTCCCAGGGCGGTCAAGGGCAGGGAGTTGGGGTACAACCGGACTCCGAGATGCAAATGTACCATACACCAAAAGAAGCTTGCTGTATGGACAGCCACAGAACTGCATCATAACTGACAAAATAGCGCCTACTACTTGCCATTGTTGCTCTGAGTATTTTCACATTAATCATCTTGTTTAATGCTCAAAACAATCCTATGAGGCATTCTTAGCCTCACTTTAGAGATGGGGAAACTGTGGCTCAGAAAAGTTATAGAACCTGTCCAAGTTCACACAGAAACTATGTTCTTTTCATGGTCTGCACTGCCTCTCTGATGTGGAATAAAGCTGTACAAATGCCTTAAACACTTATTCAAGCCAGCAGGAAATATTGGAACTAAAAGTAGGCATATGAGTTCATAAAAATAACTCAAACCCTAATTCCTTTTCACTTTGGAAATAACCCCCAAACCTTCCTCCAGTGCCCTTTGAATGCTGTATCTCAAACTGATGGAAGAAAGTCTTCCCCACTTGAGTTAGGCGGTGATTGCACACAACTGGAGCCACAGACACCCTGAACCTTTTCTTTCAGACTCTCTGGCATTGAATCTTGTCATCATTTGTAAGATCTGTGTTCTGTGCGCAGAAGAATGGGAGAGCATCCAGTGGTCCAGAGGTGTCACCAAGCATACTGGTACGAATTGCTGATGCAGATCTTTTTCTAGAAGCCTGTGCCAACTCCTTCAGCCCACAGTAGCTTCTCCTATTTGACCTCACCCCAGCACTTAATGTAGGAACCATCTTCTAGCAACTTGCTTGTTTCCATCTTTTTCTCTGATTCTCGTGTGTGTGTGTTTGTGTGTGTGTGTGTGTGTGTGTGTGTGTGTATGCGCGCGTGCGCTCAATAAGCTGGCGAGAACCATGGAAGCAGAGGCCATGTCAGCACTGGGCATGAAGCAGCTCTCAGGGAGTTGTGAAATTGAATTAAGGCTGCATGCACCTCTGCTTATATCTATCACTCTCTACCAATTAATCAAGGTGGCCCTATTTGCTTTTTCTTCTGGTTTTTAGATTTGTTTAGTTGAAACAATGAAGACTGCTGATAGATATAGTTTATAAAAAGAAAACAGTAATCTTGTAAATGTGAATCATTTCCTTTGCACAATGTAATGTTCACTGCATCTTCTCTTCATTTTGGGTCCTTGTTCAGCTCTCTTCTGTATCTGCATTTTGATAACAGGTACTCATCTATTGTATAGAAAGCCAAATACAAATTAATACCAATAGGAAACACTGCCACCTAGCAAATTCCCATCTTCACCATTTACTAGGATGTGCTTTGAGTAGAGTGTTGTGTGGCGATCAGATGTTCTAGGCTAGACATCTCTCTCTCCATAATGTAGTACCCAAACTGGCTGTTTCTGGTAAGAAATGGAAAGGTGGGCAGTGAGGAGGAAGAAATGAAGATTGATAAGGAAACATGATGAAAAAAGCAGAACGAAGGGGAATGTTGGAAACTGGGAAAGCAACAAAGCAGTATGGACATTATAGAACCCAATAACTGGAAAGACAGAGTGTTATGGACTAAATGTTTGTATTCTCCAAAAAGTCATATGTTGAAATCCTAATCCTCAACATGATGCTATTAGGATGTGGAGCCTTTGATAGATGATTAGATCATGAAGATGGAGCCCTCATGAATTGGATTAGTGCCCTGTAAAAGAGACCTTAGAGAGCTCTCTCATCCCTTCTACCATATGAGAACACAGAGAGCTCTCTCATCCCTTCTACCATATGAGAACACAGTGAGAAGACAGCCATCTATGATTAGGAAGTTGATCCTCACCAGATAATGTATCTGTTGGTGCATTGATTTTGAACTTCCTGACTCCAGAACTAGGAGAAATGTTTCTGCTGTTTAATTTCTGTTTTGCTATTATAGCCCCAACTGACTAAAACACAGCAGATGGCCTAAAAAGTTGAGACTTCTTGCTAGACCATGTATGCAGCGCAAGTAGCTCTATCCAAAGCACACATGCCTGCAGTGGCTCCAGAGTTTCCAGATCCACCCCATTATGCTAAGCTCCTAACTCAGCTTGAACATGAGTTCTCAGGCTAGCTAGCTGCTTTGGATTGAAAAGGACAGAAATTTTCATTCAGGTTCCATTCAGAACAGGGTCCACTTCATAAATAAATGAATCTAGCTAATGATCCCCAGTGGCTGCTAACATTACAAAGAGAGAGACAACCAGATATCACACATCTCCTGAAGAAAGCACATAGCACTATATGAATCTTGCCAAAAGGCAAACATGAATCTGATCAAGGATTGATCCAACTATCAATTTACAGTTACCAATTTACAAAGGACAGAGGAGCATGTTAAAAGGTATCATAAGTATCAGCAAGATCCAGACTCTGGGAAACTCTACAGAATGAATGATCTCATTTCTTTAACAAATAAATTGGAGACAGAAAGAAAGGAAATGGGAGAACATTTAGACAAAAAAGAATTAAATATATATCAAGCAATATCAATGCATAGACCTTATTTAGATCCTAATTCTAACAGACTATATAACTTTGAAAAATTCTATAGCACCTAAGATGTGATTGGAATTTTTGTACTCATTGGATAATTTATGGTAGTAAAAAATTATTATAAATTATTTTATATGTGGTAATGGCATTGATTGTGGTTTGCTTTTTTTTTTAAGACTCCAGTGCTTAATTTAGAGATACATACTGAAGAATTTACAAATTAAATGATATAAGAGGTTTGATTCAAAATGTTCCAGCATTATTCATAATAGCATTATTCATAATAGCATTATTCATTATAGCAAAAAGTGGAAACAATCCAAATTTTTATCAACTAGTGAATGGATAAACAAAATTTGATATGTCCATACAATGGAATACTATTCAACAATGTTTTTAAATATATGAACTACTGATACATACTACAGCTTCAAAAACATTATGCTGACATACAGAAAGGAATTGACTTCTCTGGCTTCAGGCCAGAGA
>NW_006443567.1:4914012-4922397 GCF_000325575.1 Pteropus alecto
ATATTGCGTTAAGAGGGGTAAGTCATACAGAGAAAGACAAATGGCATATGTGGATTCTAGAGAACAAGAAAAACAAACAAACAACAGAAGCAAGCTCATAGATACAGAGAGCATTTTGATGGTTGTCTGAATGTGGGTAGGGGATGGGTGAAGGGGGATGGATTAACAGATACAAACTGGTAGTTACAAAATAGTCATGGAGATGTAGAATATAGCATATGGAACATAGTCAGTAGTATTTTAATAACTATGTATGGTGTCAGATGGGTACTGGAGTTATTGGAATGATCACATCATAAGTTATATAAATGTCTAATCACTATGTTGTACATTTGAAACTAATATAATATTGTACGTCAAATATAATTGAAAAAATAAAAATATAATAAATTAAGAAAAAAATAAACATTATGCTAAGTGTAAGAACTTAGATGGAAAAATCTGCATATGTATGATTCCATTTATATAGAATGTCCAGAAAAGGCAAATCTATAGACAGAGAAAGCAGATTAGTGATTGCAGGGGTCTCAGGATAGGAGAGAGTTAAGGGAAATGAGCACAAGGAATCTCTTTGGGATGACAAAAAATGTTCTAAAACTGGATTTGGTGATATTTACACAATTCTGTAAAATTACTAAAAGCCATCGAGTTTTACACTTGAAATGGATTAATTTTATTGTTTGTAAATTATGCCTCAATAAAGTTGTTTTGCTTTTAGTGCTCCAAAAGATGAGAGGAGGGAGTGGGTGGGAATTAGATGAAACAAGATTGTTCATGATAATTGCTTAAGCTAGGTGATGAGTGCATGGGGTTTATTTAGCCATTGTCTTTAATTTTGCATATGTTTGAGAATTTCCACAATAAAAAAAAATTATTAAAAAGTGAGAGGAAGAGCTTTGAAGTGAACGTTATCAAGACCTAAAGTTTCTCTGGAGACCTACTACTCTCATCATTTCTCTTTTTCATGTGTCACATTATCTTCCATGGTGTTTCTGCCCATGCCCCTCAAACTACCAACTGACCAAGTCTCTTTACATTCTCTAATCTAAATCCCAGAGGGCATTTCTTCATGGCCTGGCTGATTGGCAAGGCCACTTTTAGGCAAAGTCCTTGGTGTGAACCTATGTAGGGACCACTCTTGGGTCAAGTGTCCAATTCTGGTCCCAACAGCCCAAACTGGAAAAAAAAAAAAAGGTCCACATTTGATAATATGAGCCTAGTTCCTCGAGAAGGGGACTATGCAATAGGCTGTTTGGGCTTAAAGTGAACGTTAAGTAAAATAGAACATAACATAGGCTGTTGCATTTGCGGAATTGCCTTTCCTGGATGTGGCTCCAGCAGTTTGATATGAGACTCAGAACATAGTCTGCCAAACAAGAATGAGCAATAGTGATGGAATATGCTCCGTTCTAGCATTCGATAACAAAAGATAAAGAACAAGTGAAACTCTTCTAAAACATCTGTGGACCTAAGTATAGACTAATGACACTCAAGGTACTCCTAGAAACTTATTGGGCTCACTAATTCAGCATGCCTGGGACCCCTCCTTAGTACTTCATTTTGGTGACCAGCTCTCAAATTTTCCCCCAAAACTCCTTGGCCATAAAGATGATAAGAGAGGTCTAAGAAGAAGAGAAAAAAAAAAACTTATGGGCAGCCAGACATGGCTCTGCCTACTTATGGTGGGGCAAGTAAATAATGGTGAGTGGTTCATTAGCAGAAGTTCACCCCTGCTGCCTCTGAAGTGGTTGATTATAAACATTTCCCTGGTTATTACCCCATGAGTGCGCATCTACAACCACCCACAGAAATGGCATGTTGCCTTAGGCAGGGAAAGTGCTACATTTGAGCAAAGAAAGCTATTCAGCCTCCAAGCCCCATCAGTTTGTCTCACTTGAATAAACCACAGGAAAAATAGGACTCTCCTCCTGCCGCAGTTACATTCCAGCTGCCACTCTGGCTCTTGGGCTGGGTCAATGCCAAGGGTAAATTCACGATGCCAAGCAGATGCCCAAGGCTAACACAATTAATTCCAATTAGCTGACCCCTTTTTCCTTTGTGTTTTGTTTCCAAAGGAGCTTTTCTCTGATGGTATCAGACTAGCCAAAGCTCTTTTACAAGGTTCATATCTTAGACAGTTATTATCCATAATTGTTCACCATAGCAGATATATATAGAGCCAGCACCCAACCCAGTTTAATCTTCATAAAAGACATACTGCTTCAAAACGGACCAAACTCAGGTACATTAAGGATGTATCTGCATACACCAAGCAACACCTCAGTGCCTCCTGCCCAGCTCCTTCTAAGCTCCACTCTCTGGATCCCAATATCCCCTTTCCCCACAGCTCCTTGGCATGGATGAGCAAGCTCTCCCAAAAGAAATCATGACATCTCCATCAAGAAATAAGATACCGGGGTAAAAGAGGTTGTCCCTAAGAACATTCCCCTCCTCTACCATTTATTTTTCTTTAGGCTTGCTTCTTTTTTTAGGTTACTGGCTTTCTAAGACTATTCATTTCACCCATTAGTCCTTCACCCTCATTCAAACCACCACATTGCATCTGAACATATTTCCCTCTCAACTGAGCTTTTACTTTACTCCTTACTTGGCTGTTTTTCATAGAAAAACACTTACACATCCACTAGCAAGCTTCCCACCAGTGAAAGCTCCTTGACCAGAGATGCTGGGAGAATCTTCTCACTTAGTTCTCATTTACTCTCCTTTTTATTGTTGGTGAGGCTTAGCACAATCTCTCAGCTGTAGAATTACTTTCCAAGGGGAAATGGCTCCTTCTAGATGCATTCAAGGCTATGGATCAATTCTGGTGGCTTGTTGAGCACCCACACTGGTCCTAGTCCATAAAGTCAGAGCATAACCAAGCTTCAGGTGAGGACCTTGAGTTTAGTACACACCAACAGCCATCTTCTAGAGCAGGGGTTATTAACAAGGGGTCCCTAGACTCCAGACTCCATGGATTGCTTTCACAGGTCATGAACCCCGTACAACTGGGCTCAGATTGGTGTGTGTGCACATGCAAAAGCACAGGGTCCCTAGCTTTTATCAGTCTTTCAAAACCGTCCTTGGTCCAAAAGGAAAAGAATTAAGAATCACTATCCTCAAAGAAACACTAAGCTTAGTCATCAGTGCTCCCCAGCCCATTGCGGAAAATATTAGAGAGCTAGAGTACAGCACTGGGCCTAGTGGAACTGAGAATGAAATTTCAGGACCCTTTTCTCCAGAGCCAGAGAGCCATCCCCAGCCACCAATCTAAACTTACATGCATCCTGACTCCAGGGTTCAGATACTGGAGGGATCCAAAAATTTTTCCCAAAGTTCAGTCAATTTGAATCTCTTTATTCATAGACAAATGTGCACATTGAAAAGATAATGATGCAAACTGAATCACTGGGACCACATTTTTTATATCCCTGGCCTTTCTGTGGGCCAATACTCTCATTAAAAGGAGGAAACCAAGCCCAGAAAAGGGAAATGGCCTATCTACTATCATACAGGGAATTTGTGACTGAGACAGGCTAGAAGCCAGATTCTCTGACACTACAGATTGCTATCATAGCACCATTGGTTTCATCCATCCTTTCCCTGCACCCTGGAGTCCTGTGGAAGATGGAGGCCTGCCCTCTACAATGCTGATTCCAGAATTACCAAGGCCAGCATACCAGTGGGAGAGGGAAAGCCAAAGAAATATATGACAGTTATTTACTTCATTCTAGCAAAGGGAATCCCAATCAAATATAAGCATTACTTAGGAAAGAATTCAAAAAGTTAAATAAGTCAATAACCACAAGAGGCCTGTAGATAGTTTAGAAAACATCTTATTGAAAATATAGGGTAATGTGTGTCAAGAATTCAAAATACCAGAAAAGTGGAAAGAGCTATCTTTGAGCAACTAAGTAGTCAAATAAGAGACATGAGCAGTGTGATAAAAGCTCCTTCTCCAAAAAAAAAGATGGCTCAAGCAAGGGGAACAAAGATGCCCCCCCAAAGTGGTAGAGCAGAGGCAAATAAAAAAATCAGGACAGACCAAGAGAACTGAAGAGGAACCAGGCAAGTTATCTGAAAACTAAAGCCAAGATCCTCTTCAGATATAGTCTAGGAAGAATGTCAGTCAGATGATCAGTGAAGACAACTGACAGTTGAGATGACAGCCATGCTTGGGAGGCCAAAAACATGAACAGATACTGAACAGGATAGAACTGAGATGTCTATTCCTTGGCTCTCGTTGGAAGTGTCTAAGCCACTAGACAAGATAGTGGCAAATGCTGTGGATATCCAAACCCTACAGAATAGTCTAAATATATATGCTTCACTAGGATTCAGGGGCAAAGTGTCCCCATGAAATTAGGTGAGAAAGTGCAGCCCCTATGACAAAGGCTGACATATTGCCACTAGGAGTTCAAAAGGTAGAATCCTAAAGAGATCTTGGGAAACAAAATTTTTATAACAAAGAATGAGCTCAATGATCATTTGGACAACAGTTTACATAGGGTGAAGTTATGCCCAATCAATCGATTAGAAAATTTTAAGCAGTAAAAGCACACATGGATAAAAAAGGAATGTGAAAACAGAAGCTTTTGACATAGTGTCAAATCACTATGGGATTGGGGTATGGTTATATCATAGATAAGCATAGACAAACATGCACATTAAAAAGGTAGTGAAGCAAACTGAATCACTGAGGAAAGAATTGTAGACACTATGGCCTGTCCCCCAAAGACTGATGGAGACATCTTAATATGTGAAGAAAGTTGGCCTAGTAAAGATTTCAGGTTTCCAGGCAACACCTGACCCTTCTGGGTGGTAACATGTTAAGCTCTTTAGGTTAAACTGGAAAAAGATGTTGAGAGGCTGTACGACTGGGTTGAAAAGTAGCAGGTGAGCATCAGTGTAGGCAAGTGCAACATAATGCACTAAGGAAAAAAATCCCATTAACTACTCAAAATAACATACTGAGCTATCAAGCCTCCTTTGTACAAATCCTCAGGACATCTGCATTCAAAATGAAAGGGCCAATTCTACTATTAAACCAATGAAGTGACACAGAGGTCATCTAGCTCAAACTCCTCCTTTGAGAGATGAGGATATGGAGGCCCAGGGACAGAGCCAGAACTAGAACCTAGGTCAGAGTACTCCACCAGGAGCACAGGTAATGGATCTTTGTTAATAGTAAAGTAATTAACTTTTAAGCATCAGATGACAGGTCAAGGGTCTTGGAAACAATGTGGTATAATGGAAGGAGCACAGGTTATCAAGCCAGACACATTCAAATCCCAGCTCCATTTCTAGCTGTGTGCAAATTAAGCAAATTGACCCTCAGTTACCTCAGCTATAAGATGGAAATCATGATACATACTTTCCAAGGTTGTTAAGAGGATTAGAGATATTTTGAAAAGTGCTCTACAAAAGCACATTTCTCCAAGGAAGATACACAAATGCAATACTACATGAAAAGATGCTTGACATCATTAGTCATGAGGGACATACAAATCAAAACCACAATAAGATACCACTCCACATCCACTAGGAGGGCTAAAATCAAAGAAATGGAAAATAAAAAAATGTTGATGAGGATTCGCAAAACTGGAACCCAATGCACTGCAGGTGGGCATGTAAAATGGTGCAGCCATTGTGGAAAACAGTTTGGCAGATCCTCAATAAGTTAAATAGAAAAACCATCTGACCTAGCAATTCCACTCCTAGGCATATATCCCCCAAAAAAGGAAACAGGTATTTAAACAAAAACTTGTACATGAATTTTCATAGTAGCACTATTCATAATAGTCAAAAAGTAGAAACAATTCAAATGTCCATCAACTGATAAATAAATAAGCAAAAGGTGGTATACCCATACAATGAAATATTATTCAGTCATAAAAAGGAATAAAGTACTGCTAAATATCACAACATGGGTGAACCTTGAAAACACTATGATAAGTGAAAGAAGTCAATTACAAAAAGCTACATATCATTTCATTTATATGAAATGTCTAGAAGAGGCAAATCTACTGAGACAAAACGTAGATTCGTGGTTGCTTAAGCCTGAGTCGGGGGTGGGGAGGAATAAAGGAGGATTAGCTAAAGGGCATGGGGTTTCTTTTTGAGGTTATGAAAATATTCTAAAATTGACTGTGGCGATGGTTGAACATATCTGCGAATATATTAAAATCACTTTAATTGTACATGTTAAATGGGTATATGGCATATGGGTTATATCTCAATAAAGCTATATGAAAGTGTTCTACAGACAGTGATGTGTTAGTAAATATTTAACATCTGGCACTCAGAGGAAAAAAGTCCCGGTTTGTATTGTTTGATGATAACCATGATGAAAATACTCCCTTGGTCAATTTCAAGTGACCAATGTGATTTCAATTAATGTGGAGCTGGGTAGAGTTGTATAGCAGCACACCATTATAAAGTATTTGCACCATACAGCTGCAATGGACATAAACAATCTCAATATCATAGAAAATAGTAAAAGGTGATAAAAAAAATAGGAAGTAATATTTTGAGTATTTATTTCCTTTTTTTACCTGTACTTCGAATGTAACTCATTTAACTGTAGGTTTACATAATTTAATTTTTAATGACCACTTATAAAATTCCTGAAAACTTAACAACCAGCTCTCACAAATTAGTACAGATTGTCTCCAGGTACTACATGATAACTACAAAACACTCTTTTTTCCAGTTTTATTGAAAAAATAATTGACATACATCACTGTATAAGCTTGAGGTATAAAGCCTGATGATTTGATTTACATATATCACAAAATGATTATCATGATAGAATCAGCTAACATCTATCTTCTCATATAGATATAATTTTAAAAAGATAAAAAATAAGAAGAAAAGAAAAAATACTCCTTGCAATGAGCACTCAGGATTTACTCTCTTAGCTCCCTATACATCATATAGCAGTATTAGCTATAACTGGAAGTTTACATCTTTCGACTACTTTTCTTCATTTCTCGTTCTCTCCACCCTCTACCTCTGGTACTCATAAGTATGATCTCTTTTTCTATGAGTTTAGTTTGTGTGTGTGTTTTAGATTTTATATACAAATGAGATCATACATTATTTGTCTTTCTCTGTCTTACTTATTTCACTTTGCATAACGTCTTCAAGGTATATCCATGTTTGTCACAAATGGTAGGGTTTCCTCATTTGTATGGCTGAATAATATTCCTTTGTGTGTGTGTGTGTGTGTGTGTGTGTGTGTGTGTGTGTGTGTGTGTGTAATTCCTTTATCCATTCATCCATTGATGGACACTTAGGTTGTTTCCATGTCTTGAATATTGTAAATAATGCTGCTATGAACATGGGAGTGCAGACATCTTTTTGAGTTAGTGTCATTATTTCCTTTGGATATACTCCCAGAAGTGGAATTGCTGGATCATGTGGTAGTTCTATTTTTAAGTTTTTTGAAGATCCTGCACACTGTTTTCCATAGTAGCTGTACCAGTTTATAATCCCATCAACAATGCACAAGGATTCTATTTTCTCCACATGCACACCAGTATTTATCTATTCTCTTTTTGATAATGGCCATTCTAATAGTTATGAGATGATACCTCATTGTGATTTTGACTCACATTTATCTAATAATAAGTGATGTTGAATATTTTTTCATACTCCTGTTGGCCATCTGTATAGCTTCCTTTGAAAAATATCTATTCAGATCCTCTGTCCATTTTTTAATCAAACTGTTTTTTTTCTTGTTGAGCTATATAAATCCTTTATATGTTTTAGATATTAACCCTTTATCAGATATATAGTTTGCAAATATATTTCCCATTCCATAGGTAGTTTCTTCTCTTTGTTGGTGGTTTCTTTTGCTGTGCTTTTTTTGTTTGTTTGTTTACCTGTACTTGAGGTGTCATACCCCAAAACATCATTACCAAGACTCATGTCAAAGAGTTTTATTCCCTTCTTTCCTCATGGTAGATTCATGGTTTCAGGTCTTATATTTGTCTTCAGTACACTTTAGATTAATTTTTGTAACTGGTTTAAAATATGGGTCCAGTTTGTTTTCTTTTACATGTGAATATCCAATTATCCTGGCACCATTTATTAAAGAGACTGATTTTTCCCCATTGTAGAAAATTATTTTTGAAGAATTTAAAAAAAAAATGTTAGAAGGAGGGATGTTCCCGGATCTGTCCCCTTGAAATAACAATAAATTGAATATCTAAAACTCAACAAAAAACACCCAACCTGAACACAAGAACATCTCAGTGTAGAATCTGTGCATAAGAGCTACCACAGGTCAGAACCCCCGGAGTAGGGTGGTGGACTGGGAGAAACAAAAGAGCTGCCTTATGCAGTCAGAGCTCCCTGCAGGAGGAAGGGGAGGAGAGAAGG
>NW_006443567.1:4922443-4952274 GCF_000325575.1 Pteropus alecto
ATGCAGCTGGCGAGAGTGCCCATGGATCATGGCAGAAAGCAGAGAAGTGGGGACAGAAGAGAAGCAGGACATCAGAGAAGCAACAGTTGATTATTACCAGAACGGTTGCAAAACGAGAGGATGAGCCACAGCCCACATCCCTCAACCCTGGCCCCTCCCCCATATCCTCCAAGACTAAACACCAGGAAGCCTCAGTGGAATCTCAGTAAATGCTATTGAAACTGTCGCTAACATTGACAGGAACTGAGATTGAGGATAGCAAGTGTGATTGAACATCTATAAGAGAAAAAAAAAAGCATTATTAAGACTTTCTATAAGTAGGGATCTAAGAGGCTTAGACGCCACCTCTTGGAAAACAAACGAAAAACGCCATCTTAGCAACAGGTTAAAGAGAGTCCTTTATATAATAAATCTTTCTGGAAAAAAAGCAGAACTCACTTCCATTAATGTCCAGGCGGAGAAATAGTCCACTAAACACCATGAACAATGAGGTGACAAGGTATCTCAGAAAGAAAGAGAAAAATCTCCAGAAAATAAGCTTACAAACATAGAAATATATGAATTAGATGATAGAGAATTCAGGATGGTACTTCTGAAAAACTGCAATGAGAATCAAAATAATTCACATCAACAATTCCAGGAATTGGAAAAAAAAAACAACTAGATAGACAGAATGAGTTTTTCAGCAAGGAAATTAAAATTCTCAAAAAGAAAAGAATAGAATTCTAGAGATGAACAATGCACTAAAAGAGATGAAAAATCAAATAGCAAGTTTGGAAAATAGGGTCAACCAAATGGAGGAAAGGATCAGTGATAGCAAAGACAGAAATCTAGAAATAAATCAGAAGGAAGAAGAGAGAAACCAAAGAATGAAAAATAATGAAAGATAAATACAAGAATTAACTGATAACATTAAGAGAGGAAACATAAGAATAATGGACATTCTTGAAGGGGAGGGAAAGAAGCAGAGACTAGAAAGCATTTCAGACAAATAGTTGATGAGAATTTCCCAAACCTAAGGAATGAGCTGGAGATTGTAGTTCAAGGAGTCAACATAATACCAATTATCTCAACCTCAAAAGGCCTTCATCAAGACACATTGTATTAAAATCATCAAAAATCAATGACAAAGACAGAATTCTCAGGGCAGCCATGGAAAAGAAGATGGTAACCTGTAAAGGAAAATCCATTAGATTATCATTGGACTTCTCAGCACAAGCCTTACAAGCTAGACAGGAGTGAAATATTCAAACTATTAAAAGAAAGGAACTACCAGCCTAGAATAATGTATCCAGCAAGGCTCATCTTTAGATATGAAGGAGAAATAAAAACTTTTCCGGACATACAAAAATTGAGAGAATTCCCCACTACGAGGCCTGCATAATAGGAAATGCTGAAAGGGGACAGCTCACATAAAACAAAATGACAAAAATAAAATGAAATAACATAACCATGAGTAAGGCAACTAGCAGGCAGATAGAAGCAGAGGAGCGCAACACTTATTAAGAAGAGAGCATTACTAGCTTAAACGATAAGAAGAGATTTACTATTGCAAAATAGTAATGAATGTTCAGAATACATAGGGACAAATTGAGATAACAATGAATAAAAAGGGGAGGATTCAAAGATCCAGATTCACAAAGGAGAATGGAGATAAGACACATGCTGAAGAAAATGGATATATAACTATCCTTTACATATTCTTATGGTAACCACATGCCAAAGATTCAGAACTGAAGTATATAACATAAAACAAGAAGGACCCGAGGGAAAAAAAAAAACACAAAACACAACCAAAATAAATTTTTAAAAATAACCAGACATGCAAGGACAAGGAAGCAATAGAAACACCGAGCTGCTAGAAAGCAAAAATTAAATGACTATAAGAAGACCTCATATTTCAATAACCACCCTAAATGGCCTGAACTCACCAATAAAAAGGCACAGAGTTGCAGAGTGGGTCAAAAAACAAAACCCAAACATGTGCTGCCACCAGGAGACACATCTCACTTTCAAAGACAAATATAGATTCAAAGTGAAATGGTGGAAAATGATATTTCAAGGAAATGGCATTCAAAGATAAGTGAGAGTAGTGGTACTTATATCAGATGAAAGACACATCAAAATAAAAAGGGTAAAGAAAGATATTGAGGGACACTTCACAATAATAAAGGAAATCATGCACCAAGAAGTCATAACACATCTTAATATATATGTTCCCAATCAGGGAATCCCGAAATATATAAAGCAATTACTAACAGAACAAAATGGAGAAGCAGAACAAAATACTTTCATAGTAGGGGACCTAAATATCCCACTGTCAAATATGGACAGATCATCCAAACAGAAAATTAATAAGGAAATAACAGCCTTAAATGACACATTAGACAACTGGACATAATTGACATTTACAGAGCCTTTCATCTCAAAACAACTGCTTATACATTCTTCTCTAGTGCACATGGGAGATTTTCAAGGATTAACTACAAACTGGGACACAGAGATAGCCTCAACAAATATAACAGAATTGATATCACACCAACCATATTCTCTGATCAAAATGCTTTGAAGCTGGAGAACAATAAGAAGAGAGAGGGAAGAAGAAATACATGGAATTTAAATACATAGAAATAAATGAAATGATATTCCAACATATCAAAACTTTTGGGACACGGAAAAGTTGTAACGAGTCCAAATAAACAACTTAATGCTTCATCTTAAAAAAAAAAAAAAAACAGAAAAGGAAGAACTAATGAAGCCTAAAGTCAGCAGAAGGAAAGAAATAATCAAAATTACAGCAAAAATAAATTAAATTGAAAAAAAATAGAAAAAGTAAATAAACAACAAAGAGCTGGTTCTTTGACATGGAAAGTCGAAATAGACCGATCTGCCATATGGAAATTGAAACAATTATTAACAACCTATCAAAAAGTATAAGTTCAGGAACACATAGATTCACAGTAAAATCTACAAGACACTCAAAGAAGATTTAATATCTATTCTCTTCAAACTCTTCCAAGAAATCGAAGAGGAGGCAATACTTCATAACTCATTTTATGAAACCAATATTACCCTGACACCAAAACCTGGTAAAGATAACACACAAAAAAAGAAAACTGCAGACCAATATCTCTAAAGAACACAGATGCAAAAATCCAAAATAAGATATAAGCGAACCGAATACAGTAACATATTTAAAAGATTATACACCTCATTCAAGTGGGCTTCATCCCAGGGACACAGGGGTGGTTCAACATATGCAAATTGATTAATCTGATACAGCATGTAAACAAATTAAAACATAAGAATCATATGATCATATCAATAAACGCAGAAAAAGCCTTTGACAAGATACAGCATCTATTTGTGAACAAAACACTTAACAAAATCTGTATAGAATGAAAGCACCTTAACATAATAAAGGACATATGTGGCAAACCCTCAAACAACATTATACTTAATGGTGAAAAACAAAAAACATTTCCTCTAAGATAAGGAACAAGGCAAGGCTGTCCACTATCGCCACTGTTATTCAATATTCCATTGAAGGTCCTAGCGAGTGCAATCAGTCAAGAGAAAGATATAAAAGGCATCCAAATAGGAAACAAGGAAGTCAAACTGTCACTATTTGCAGGTGACATAGAAAACCCTAAAGAACAAGGAAGCAATGGAAACACTGTGACACCAGAAAGCAAAAGATAAAATGGCTGTAAGAAGACATCATGTTTCAATAATCACCCTACATGCAAATGTACTAAACTCATCAATAAAAAGGCACAGAGTTGCAAAATGAATCAAAAAAACAAAACCCAACCATATGTTGCCTCCAGGAGACACATCTCACCTCCAAAGACAAATACAGGCTCAAAGTAAAAGAGTGGAAAATGATATTCCAAGCAAATGGCATTCAGAGAAAAGTGGGAGTAGCAATACTAATATCAGATTAAATATACTTCAAAATAAAAAAGGTAAAGAAAGATACTGAGGGACAATTCATAATGATAAAGGGAATCATGCACCAAGAAGACATAACACTTATTAATACCTATGCTCCCAATCAGGGAGCCCAGAAATGTGTAAAGCAATTACTAACAAAACTAAAGAGAGAAATATACCAAAACACTATAGTAATAGGGGACCTAAATACCCCTCCGTCGGATATGGACAGATCATCCAAACAGAAAATAAATAAGGAAATAACATCCTTAAATGACACATTAGACCAACTGGATATAACTGACCTGTACAGAGCCTTCCATCCCCAAACAGCTGCTTATATATTCTTTTCTAGTGCATATGGAACATTGTCAAGGATTGACCATATATTAGGATACAGAGATAGCCTCAACAAATCTAAGAGGGTGGAAATCATGTCAACCATATTCTCTGATAATAATGCTTTTAAACTAGAGATCATCTGTAAAAAGAAAGTGAAAGAACCATGAATACATGAAGATTAAACAACATGCTACTAAAGAATGACTGGGTCAGAGAAGAAACATAAAGAAAGATCAAGAGATACATAGAAATGAATGATATTGATAATACAACATGTCAAAGCTTTTGAGAAATGGCAAAAGCAGTCATAAGAGGAAAGTTCATGTCACTACAGGCCTATCTCAAAAAACAAGAATGACCCCAATAAACAACCTAACGATTCATCTTAAAAATAAGTTGAAAAAGAAGAACAAATGAAGCCTAAAGTCAGCAGAAGGAAAGAAATAATCAAAATTAGAGCAGAATTAAATGAAATTGAAAACAAAACAAAACAAAAAAATAGAAAAAATAAATGCAACAAAGAGCTGGTTCTTTGAGAAGGTTAATAATATTGACAAAGTCCTGGCTAGACTCACTAACGAAAAAAGAGAAAGAACACAAATAAACAAAATCAGGGATGAAAGAGGAGAAATTATGACAGACATTGCAGAAATACAACATATCATACAAGAAATGAAAATGTACATAACACCAAATTTAATAACCTAGAAGAAATGGACCAGTACATAAAAAAGAAACAACCTTCTTAGACTGAATAAAGAAGAACTGGAAAATCTAAATAGACCGATGAGCAGTATAGAAATTGAAACAATCATCAAAAACCTACCAAAAAGTAAAAGTCCAGGACCAGATGGCTTTACCAGAGAATTCTACCAAACATTCAAAGAAGATTTAATACTTATTCTCCTCAAACACTTTCAAAAAATCTAAAAGGAGGCAATACTTCCTAACTCATTTTATGAGGCCAATATTACCCTGATACCAAAACCTGGTAATGATCACACACACACACACACACACAATGAGGATAACACACACACACACACACACACACACACAACTACAGACCAATATCTCTCATGAACACAGATGCAAAAATCCTAAAGGAGATACTAGCAAACCGAATACAGCAACATATTAAAATGATTATACACCACGATAAAGTGGGCTTCATCCCAGGGGAACAAGGATGTTTCAATGTACGCAAACTGATTAATGTGATACACCACATAAAAAAAAATTAAAAATTAAGAATCATATGATCATATCAACAGATGAAGAAAAAGCCTTCAACAAGATACAACAACCATTTATGATCAAAACACTTAAGAAAATCGGTATAAAAGGAAAGAACCTTAACATAAAAAGGCCATATAGACAAATCCTCAACTAACATTATACTCAGTAGTGAAAAACTAAAAACCTTCCCTCTAAGCTCAGGAACAAGGCAAGGCTGTCCACTATTGCCGCTGTTATTTAATGTAACAGTGGAGGTCCTAGCAAGTGCAATCAGACAAGAGAAAGATATTAAAGACATCCAAATAGGAAAAGAAGGAGTCAAACTGTCAATATTTGCAGATGACATGATTCTCTATATAGAAAACCCTAAAAACTCCACAAGAACACTACTAGAAACAATAACAAATACAGTAAAGTTTCTGGATAAAAAATCAACATTCACACTCCATAGCATTCCTATACTCTAATAATGAAGTGTCAGAAAAAAAATGGAAAAAAATAATTCCTTTTGCAATTGCAACAAAAAGAATAAAATACCTAGGAATAAATTTAACAAAATATGTGAAGGACCTATATAATGAAAACTACAAGACTCTATTAATAGAAATCAAAGAAAATACAAAGACATGAAAAGATATTCCATGTTCTTGGATTGAAAGAATCAACGTAGTTAAAACGACCATATACCTAAAGCATTATACAGATTTAAGCAATCCTCGTCAAAATCCCATTGGTATTTTTTAAGGAAATAGAACAAAAAATCATCAAATTTGTATCGACACACAAAAGTCCCCAAATTGCCAAAGCCTCCTGAGAAAAAAGAATGAGTCTGGAGGCATCACTCTGCCCGACTTTGAATTATATTACAAAGCGACGGTAATCAAAACAACATGGTATTGGCAGCAAAACAGACACACGGACCAGTGGAACAGAATTGAGAGTCCAGAAGTAAACCCATGTTTATATGGGCAAATAATTTTCGACAAAGAAACCAAAAACATACAGTGTGGAAAGGAAAGCTTTTTCAATAAATGGTGCTAAAAAACTGGAAAGCCACCTGCAGAAGAATGAAACTGGACTGTTGTCTATCACCACACACCAAAATTAACTCAGAATGAATTAAGGACCTGAATATAAGACCTGAAATAATAAAATGCACAGAAGAAAACAGGAAATAAACTCAAGGACCTTGGACTCAAAGAGGATTTTATAAATTTGACCCCAAAGGAAGTAAAAGCTAAAATAAATGAATGGGACTACACCAAACTAAAAAGCTTCTGCTCAGCAAAAGAAACCATCAACAAAGTAAAGAGACAACCATCCGAATGGGAAAATATATTTGCAAGCAACACCTCTGATAAGGGCCTAATATCCAAAGTATACAAAGAACTCATTCAACTCAATTAAAAAAAAATGATCCTATCAAAAAAAAAAATGGGCAGAGGATCTGAACAGACACTTTTCCTAGAGGACATACAAATGGACAACAAATATATGAAAAGATGCTCAACATTGCTAGCTATTAGGGAAATGCAAATCAAAACCACAATGAGATACCATCTCACACTTCTTAAATCAAAACCACAATGAAATACCATCTCGCACCTGTTAGAATGGCTGTAATCAACAGGACAAGCAATAACAAATGTTGGAGAGGATGCGGAGATATAGGACCCCTCATACACTGCTGGTGGGACTGCAAATTGATACAGCCACTATGGAAAGCAGTATGGAGGTTCCCCAAAAAACTAAGAATTGATCTACCATATAATTCAGCAATCCCTCTACTGGGTATTTACTCCCAAAGTCTTGAAAACTCATATCCGAAAAGACATTGGCACACCAATGTTCATAGCAGGATTATTCACAGTGGCTGGGACATGGAAGCAACCGAAGTGTCCTATGATAGATTATTGGCTAAAGAAGCAGTGGTACATACATACAATGGAATATTACTCAGCCATAAGAAGAGATGAAATACTGCCATTTGCGACAACATGAATGGACCTCGAGATAATCATGCTAAGCAAAATAAGTCTGACAGAAAAAGTTGAAAACCAGATGATATAACTTATATGTGGGATACAAACCTAAAAGTAACAAACGAACATGGCAAACAGACGGAGACTCATGGACATGGATAATAGACTATTGGTTACCAGAGTGTGGGGGGAGAGATTAAATGGGTTAAAGGGGGTTAAATATGTGGTGACAGGAAGAAATCTGACTATGGGCAGTGAACACATAATGTAAATATATATATGCCTTCCTGTTAAATTGTAAAATTGTACACCTGAAACTTACTGGATTTTGTTAACCAATGTCACCATAATAAAAGTAATTTAAAAAATAATTTTACACAAGCTTCTTCTAGAAAAGTACCACCCTTTCTTTGCATTCTTCTGCACAAAAACTCAAAAACTTATATAGTCTTTATAGTTTGGCTTGAATAGTTTGACTTTCCACCCTCTAATGCTGATATGTGAGCATGGCATAAATAATTTTCCTAAATGTGGAAACATAATAGTATTTTCTGTAGACTACATTTTGAGGCATTTTGGCAACATCTCTATAGCTGAGAAGCAACACTAATAGTTCAGTAAATGCACCTGAGCACACTTGATGAATTTGCTTTCTCTGGACAACCCATTGGCTTCAGGGCTCTCTTCTGTTCTTAACTGTCATCAAGCTCAATGTTTGTACTGTTTTATAAAGTCATACTTCCAGACATCATAATTCAATGACAAACAAAATATAAGTTAGCCTTTGAAAACTCTGCAGACTCTGATATTTAATGCAGACTCATGGAAGGTTTAGAGTGTTTGGTACTTTGAACATTGATAACAAGTTAGTAATATGTTGGTTCTGACCACCTAAGTCCTCCACTCAAGGAATACATGTTGTAGAATGGAGTGTGCTCTTCCAGTGCTCCTGGCACCTGATATTGCACCAGAGTCACACTGTGAAACTGTGAGCCTCTGGGCAAATTGACTCGAGAAGTGTAAATGTGATTCCAAAGATGAGAGGATTTAAGTCTTTCCTGCCCTCGGACTGACAGCGAGTAAAGCAGCTACAGAGAGTAGGCTCTAAAGTTATCAAAGCACTTTAAGCAAATTAGTTAGCTTCTCTGAGCCTCAGTTTTCTCATCTATAAAATAAGGAATATTAACAACACCAACCTCACAAAATTGTTGGAGAATTAGATGAGATAATGTCTATAAAGTTCCTTACACATCAATAATACATTTTTCAAATTGCTTTAGACAGGGTAGCAAAATAGTGAAGCAGCTAAACATCCAAGTTGTAAACTCAGAGTCAATCCTAAATTCAAATTCTAGCCCTGTCTGTTCCTAAGTGTCTCTGAGTAAGTCATGACTCCTTTCTAAGCCCTTGGTTCCCAATCTATGAAAAAGAGACTAATGATAGCACCTATCTCACTGCTCATTAAATGCTGGAAGAGGTCAAGTGCACTGTAATCCTCAGTAAACAAGAGCTGTTAATCTGCCATGAGGGGATGGACACAATTCTGCAAGCATTTATAAAGAGCTCACATTGTGTTCCCATCACAGAGGGAAGGTAGAGCAAGGATGTTGATTACCAGAACACAAGAGTGGACAGATGACAGCTAGGACAGGAGTTCTGGGTGGCCTAATGGTTCCCAGGGAAAGGCCAGTGTTCTAATGCTAGAGATAGAATCTTGGACACATAAACCATTGGTTTTTAGTGTTTTTCCCCCAGGGGCTCATTGTTATTTATAGTTTTATTTATGCATAATATGCATAGATTAAACTGCACCTACCTGAAAAGTATAATTTGGTGATTTGACATCACCAAGAAAATAATGAACATTTGCATAACCTCCAGAAGATTTTTATACCCCTTTTGTAATTGATTCCCCTTTCCTCTCTTCTCTCATCTCAAGGCAACCACTAATCGGCTTTACATCACTTTAGATTAATTCGAATTTCTGAATTTTATATAAAAAGAATCATACAGTATGCACTTTTTTATGGCTTCTTTCACTCAGCATAATTATTTTGAGATTATCCCTGTTGTCATGTATTATCAACAATTTGTTCTCTTTTTACCTGAATAGTATTCCAATGTGTGAATAAACCATTTACTTGTCGATAGACATTAGAGTTATTTCCAGTTTGTATCTATTACTAATAAAGGTGCTACAAACATTCACATACATCTTTGCATAGACAAATGCTTTCATTTCTTTTAGGAGTGAAAAACAGTGATATGGTAGGTATATGTTTAACCATTTTTTAACCAGTCAAACTATTTTCCAATGTGGCTGTCCTATTTTACATTCCAAAAGCAGTGTATAAAAGTTATAGTTTCTCCATATATCCTTGCCAACTATATGTTGAGTTTTTATGGAGTAAGAATAAGCATGATGATGTTCCTTGGTATGATTTTCTTCACAATTCTTGTGCTTGAGTTTTGTTAAGTTTCATGGATCTGTGGGTTTATAACTTTTAGTATATTTGGTGAAGTTTCAGTGATTATTGCTTCAAATAATATTTCTGGTTCTCTAACTTCTTCTTGGACTGCAATTACATATATATTAGTCCACCTGAAGTTGTCCCACAGTTCACTGTTGCTCTGCTCATTTTTTTCTATCTTTTTTCTCTGTGTTTCATTTTGGACAGCTTCTATTGCTATGTCTTCAAGTTCACTAAACTTTCTTCTGTAGTGTCTAGTATGCTAAGAATGTTATCCAGTGTGTTTTTATCTCAGACATCATATTCTTTATTTCTAGAAGTAAGATTTGAGTCTGTTTTCTATCTTCTATGTCTTTCTTTAACATGTCATGCTTTCCTCTACCCCCTTGAACAATGAAACATATGTTTTAAAAAGCATTTTTAATGTCTTTGTCTACAAATTCTATCATCTTTGTCCATTTCCATTTTTCTTCTCATATTTTCCTGTTTTGTATATCTTGTAATGTTTTCTTGGATTTCAGACTTGGCAATTTTTACTTTGTTGGGTACTAGAATTTTTGTACTCCTTTAAATATTTTTGGGCATTGCTTTGAGTTGCAGTAAAGATATATGGAAATAGTTCAATCCTTCTTGTGATGTGGGGCCAAAACAAACTTTAGACTAAGGTTAATTTGGCTCCACTACGAAAGCAGTAATCTTCTTCTGAGTATTCAGTCTGATTCCCTGTGTATGAGGTTTCTTCTCTCTGGCTGTTGGGAAACTGAACTATTCCCAGCCCTATGTGAGTTCTAGAAATTACTCCACTTACTCCTTTTGAGTTATTCTTTCCCCAGCCTTGATTATTTTCCTCACATGCATGTGCTGATCAGCATTCAATCAAAGATCTGAGAGGTACCTTTTATAGATCTGTGCAGCACTCTTTCTAGAAAGTTCTTCTCTGATACATTACCTTGTAAATTCTAGTCACCCTCATTTCCCTGAATTCTGAACCCTGTCTCCTCAATTTAGGCACACTTCCAGGCTCAGCTTGGGTTCTCAGGCTGGAAATTTTATTGAGGTAGTAAACTGGAGCAATTGTAAGGCTCATATCATTTGCTTCCATTTTCTTGAAGATCACCGTCCTGTGCTTTTTGTTTTCCAATGTATGGCAACCAATATTTTATATATCTTGTCCACTTTTTTAGTTGTTTAAGGTAGAAACATAAATCCAGTCTCTGCTAGTCATTCATAGCCAGAAGCAGAAGTCCAGTTTTCGGTTTTTGAACATTTGGGTTGGAGTAGTTTGGGGACTTTTAATAACACCCAGATAGAAAGTAAATGGAATCAAAAGTCACCAGTTGACAGGATTCTTAGAGATTACCTAACACTCCCCAACTTCATTTGCTCTATTAACAGCACTGAGATCAGAGAGGGAAAGGGATCTTCCCAATGTCACACGGCAAGTTAATCACAGAATTAGGACTAGAAATTAGGTCATTTGCTCTGTTTTTAATCCATCCAGTTCTTTTCTGCTGATTTTCTCTTCTAAACCATTTTATTTGGATATACATAGCTTTGAAATCTAGACCTTCTGTTCTGCCTAAGCCCACAGTGTGAGAATTATTAGCTCACACCCAGATGGTACTTAATTTCATTTGAATTTTGCAAATACAACCTCTAGGGGTTGGCCTAAAGTGCATACCAGACCAGTTCATAACACTAAAAAACTTAAAACACCACCATGGGAAGGCACTCCAGAACAAAACGTATATTTTCCCCCAATGACATGAATTTTCACTAGACAGGCAGGCATGTGACTTAGAACTTATATTGACTAATTTAGTCATTTCATAACCTATAGGAATCTTGTATCTTACAAAAATAAGCCTTTATCACTGCAACTGCATCATAGCAATACACCTGGATTCAAAATTTTCTCTGGGCTCAGTCTCTGGGAGCCTTTCTGTCTTGCCTCTTGATCCTTCCAAGAAGCAGCCTAGGAAATGCCCCAGCGTATAAGTCAGATAAAACAGCTTTTACCTCTCAGCTCTAACACTAACTGTGTGACCTTGGGTAAGTTACTTAACCTCTATGTAAGGACAGGGATGGTACTGTCATACACTGATTCTAAAGTATATGTTTTTATTTACTCATTTTAGTATCTTTGAAATCAAGATAATGTTGCTACCAGTAGTGTGATGGTGAAATTTGCAGCTTTTTTTTTTTCTTAATGGTATATGATGTCTTGGATTCTAAAAATACTGTATTAATCTCTAACTTGCAGAGTTTCTTCAGGATAAAATAAGATAAAGCAAGCATAAGGCTTGGCACATGGTAAGTACTCAAGGACTCTTGTATACACATTGTTACTAAAACCAACACTTGGCTGAGTCCTAAGCCTCTGACTTCCCTCACCTGGCCATTGGTACATCCATCAGGACAGTCTGACCAGTTGAACAAGTCTGAGAAGACAAGGCTGGCACACTGCTGACTGCTATTGTAGCTTGTGATTGTCATCATGCCCTAGAGTTTTTCTAGTAGCTTCTTGACCTCCAGCTCTGCCCCATTAATATCATTAGCCCAATCTTACCTCTACTGCTACAGAATTACAAAGGTAGGGAAATGGACTAGGTGACTTCTTACACCATCATCCCAAACTCTCCTTGTCTCATCCCAAAAAAACCTCCCCACAATCTAGAGGCTTGTCAGTTGAAGGGCTCTTCCAAGGCCATCAGAATCAGAGCCTGTAGGGCCTGAAGCCAAATCCACATTCCCCAAGGCCCCCCACATACCTCCAGTTGGGATGCTGATACTTGCATGCCTTTGAAATTCAAGGACACGAACTCTGCTCAAGCCTGGAGGGAAAAGAATAAACAAACACCTGAGGATTAACAACCCTTAAACATCTCCCTGTACAGGAAAATGGCTTGCATTACTTTCCCAGTGCTTCCTTGGCTTTCTTACTGTCTCGTGCAGGCAGACTGGCCTTGGTTGCAGGTTCTTCCACTTCCCACTATCCCCCTTAGTGTCAGAGTACAGCTCCAGATTCCATGAGCCTGGTTCTGTCCCTATCCCCTACTAGATCCCAGCAGTCCAGGGAACTCTTAGAACCACAAGGAAAAGGAAGAAATGGCAAGGTGGACTGGACTGGCCTTTGTCTCTGTCCACTTCTCACAGCTTGACTGCCTCCCAAGGGATTCCAAAATATTGAGTCTGAGTGAACTGCCACTTGATAGTGCATGCCACTCAGGATACTGCACCATGGCCAGAATGAGGCTAGGGATTTATAACTGAGTGATTATCATGGAAATTGTCTCCAGGAAAAAAGACTACATTTATACCATTCAACCTTGAGAAGATAAAATCAGGCTTAGAAAAAAAAGACTAATGATCTATAGCAAATGTAGGACTTGCAATCCAAAAAGCATCCTGGGGCCTGATTATATACCTGACTTGACTCCCTGTCCAGGAGGCATGGGGTGCAGTGGAGGGGAGGGATCTCCATCCATCCTATCAAGTGACTCAGAATCTTGTGCTTATCTTAGACCTTCCTGAACAGCTCTTTGCCCTTATCCCTTTCCACTGTAAATTTGGCCTCTCTGCGGGTCTCTTTTCAGCTCCCTCTGTGTGACCTGCCAAGACCATCTTTGTCTCCTGCCACAGTTTTCTTTCTGCTTTTTCTCTATTCAACACTTCACCCAAACCCATTCCAGTCCTGCTTCTAAGAGACCCTGGAAAAACAGAAATCTCATCACATTGCCCTGCACAAATACCATCACTGAACAATAATAGTAAAATATTATTGTTAAGCTGGTGGGAACATGACGGTTTATTTTATTATTATCATTACACTTGTGTATGTATGATCTTGGGATAAAGTCCAAAGACCCCAGACTGGCATTCAAGGCTGGTTAGGATCTGGCCCTACACCCTTTTTCCAGCTCGCCTCCTGACGCTCAGCCTGCTGCAGCCTCTCTGAGCACCCAGTTCACTCCTACAGCCCTCTTTGCCTGTGCATCTCCTTGCAGATCACACTTCCCCTTCTGTCCTGTCTAGAAAACATTTTCATCCCTAGATGCAAATTATCCCTGGTCTGGGACACCTTCCTAGACCCAATCTTCCCTTCTAGGTGGTGGTATGGGGGAGCTTTATGCCCTGGTGCCTGCCCAGGGATAATACACAGCAAACACCCGAAATATGTTTGGGAGAGACCAGAAAGTCTTGGTTAATAGAATAGGTACAACATTTACTTGAACTTGAGCAAGTAGGGTAATCTCTCTTGGCTTCTGCTTCTGTTTCTATAAAATGAAGGTAATAGCAGTACTTATCTCATAAGATTGGGGAAAGGATTCGGCAATAGTCTCTGTATAAACAGCTTAACACAATACCTGGCAGAGATAGAGACAGAGATGAGAGAGGGAGAGAGGGAGAGAGGGAGAGAGGAGGAGGAGGAGAAAGAGAGAGAGAGAGAGAGAGAGAGACGGATCAAGATTTTGCCCACTGGGAGATATACTTCGATCAAATAATACAGTGGATAATTAAATGGCTTGTCTTAGATTAAATGCTTCCAAAATCTAGGAACTGCCATTTAGCTTTTTTGGAGCTAGAGAAAATCAATGATATCAAAGTCAGGATTCTTCTCTCAGACCCAGGTGGTTCAGACTTTAGGGGGTCTGGGGTATTCAAAGGTCGAGGCCCAAGGCCCAAGCCCAGATTTCTGCTTCTCTTTGGAAGAGCTGTGCAGGTCTGTGGCCGGGACCTGGTCAGAAATCCAAGGGCTAGGAAAGCATAGGGTTTGCACAAAACTCAGCTCCGGGGACAATCCTCAGTCTGTGAGGTCTCAGTGAGCTTGGAACCCCTGGGGTGGGGACTCGGCGTGAGAAAATCCGAGTAGGGTCCAATGCAGTGCCCTAACCCGCCAGCCCCGCTCCTCCCAGCACCCGCCGCCTCCTGCGTCACTGGCGCGGGCGGGGGCCGAGGGGAGGGGGCACCGCAAGGTGAGGGATCAGTGCTGCCTTAAGAAGCCGCGCGCCCCCGCCGCCGCTCAGAGCTTGCAGCGCAGCACGCGGACAGGACGTGCGGATACCGGCGCCCTGCTCCCGCCGCTCCTGCCGCTGGTGCCTGGTGCCTGGTGCTGGGTGCAAGCTCACAGCCTCTGGCACCTCGAGACGCAGCCGAGTTGAGTGCGACTAGTCCTTGGGAACTGGGACGCATCTCCCGTGACGCGACGCCTCCAGCAGCAACAGGTAAGAGGCCGGCTCGGCTTCCGGCGCCGCGGCCCCAGTGCTCCGGAGCCTGGGACGCCGTCTTCACCCCATTCACCGTGCGTGGCCCGACGGCAGATACTCACTGTCCCTCGGTCGTCCTTTCGCCCTGGAGTTTTCCCTCGTACTTTCTCTTCTGCTTTCTCCCCATACGCACCACCACCACCACTATCAATTTTCTTGTGGGGTTCTCGTCCTTTCTCTCACTCTCTGCTTCTCATTCTCATGCTTTTTCAATTTTGCTGTTCCACGTTGCCCTGTCTCACTCTCTCTCCCTGACTCTCATTATCTGTCTCATTCTCTCTCACTCTCACTCTGTCTCTTGTTTCTCATTCATTGTCTCTATATCTCTTTCTACCTGTCATTTCTCCCTGTCTCTCGGTGTGGCTCTCATTCTGTCTCTGTCTCTCATTTTCATTCTGTCTCCCTCTGTCTCTCATTTTTTCTCTCACTCCCTTTCTCTGCCGCTCAATCTTTCTCACTCTGTCTCTCTCAGACGCTCCCCACCAGCCCAGCACCCCTGCTTCCTCTCCCGGTCACCCCAGCTCACCCATCCTGACACCTGACACCGCCAATACCAGGTAGGCTGGAGAATGCAGTGACAATGCCGAATTTGGGGGAAGGGGAGGGGGTCGCAACTGACATCCTCCCTGCATCCAGCCACAGCTGCGCTGCTGAGAAACTAGGAGGTTTGTCCGCCACAGCGCGCGGTGGCCAAGGTGGCAGCTGGTTTCCATGGCAAAATAAAGCTGACAGGGTGATAGAGATCGGAGAGAGATTCAAAGAAACACCTAGTTTAGGGATCGTTGGAGAAAGATGGAGAGAGACAGAGCTGCACACACGCGCAAACATAAGCAGAAAGTGTTTAGTGAGAATCCCAGGGAGTGAGAGACAGAAATTGACTAAGTGCACGCGCTAGAGAGAGAGCCTGAGCAACGGAGAGACAGACGATCAGGAGGGACAAGCAGTAGGTCTTCAGAGAGCAACGGAAAGAGAGGCAGACAGCGGTAAAGAGAGAATTTAATGCACAGAGACAGAAACCGCAGGGAGAGACAGGAAAAGACACAGAGACGAGAGGATTTGAGACAAATCAAGCGCAGCGAGAGACAGAAGGACACAAATAGAGACAAAACCCGAGGGAGACACGGAAACAAGAGAGTTAGAGAGACACAGAAACTGACAGAGATACACATACAGCGAGTGATACTGAACACATCCGCTAGGAACTCACAGAGATTGTTAGGGAAATAGTCTGAGAGAAATGGAGAGAACAAGACAACATCAGGAAAAGCCAGGAAAGCGCACACTGTAGTCAGCGACAGTTAGTGACAGGCAAAGACACAGAGACAAGAGCGCATCAGAAAGAGACAGAGGGAGAGACTGAGAGACAGAGAAACTGACCGAGGTGGGAGAGAGAGACAGGAGTAACCAAGAGACAGGGAAGAGAGGAGAACCGCAGCTTTCAGAGACGTATAGAAAGTGTGCTCATGCTAACGAGAGACTGAGAAATAGAGACAGATGGCAGAGTGAGAAACGGGCGAAATAGTCGGAGAAAAACGGTAAGACACATACACACACCTCAGGAGATACAGAAAAAGTGCGCTAGTGAGAGACACTGGAGAGAAAAAGAGAAATAAACAAACGTAAACAGGCAGGGACACAGAGCGCGCGCATGCGCTAGTGAGAGAGCCAGCTGGGGAGATCACTCCAGAAACCCAAACTTGGAGACCCAGAGATAGTAGGGCAGATATGCAGGGAGAGCATGCTCACTCTCCAGCGGGAGAGACATGAGAAGGACTCAGAGAACCCGAGAGAGAGGCAGAGAGACCCAGAGAGTAAAAGAAGGATTCAGAGAAACAGCCCGGATGTAGACAGGAATCACGCAGGGATCCTGGGGAGGGGCTCCTGCAGGGCTGCTGCCAGGTGCGGAAGCGGCGCCCTCTCTGCAGAGTGACTAACGCTGCCCACATGTTTTTTTCGTCCCCAGCCTAGACAGTGAGACCAGTCCTTGCGCCCCTTTGCCGCCTGCTGGTGCAGGCTCCAAACCTGCACCCTATCTCACGAGAGTCCACCGTCGCCATGACACCCACCTGCACCAACAGCACACGTGAAAACAACAGCAGCCACACGTGCATGCCCCTCTCCAAAATGCCCATCAGCCTGGTTCACGGCATCATCCGCTCCAGCGTGCTGCTCATCTTCCTCACCGCCTCACTGGTCGGCAACATAGTGTTGGCCCTTGTGTTGCAGCGCAAGCCGCAGATGCTACAGGTGACCAACCGCTTCATCTTTAACCTCCTGGTCACTGATCTGCTGCAAGTTTCACTCGTGGCCCCCTGGGTAGTGGCTGCCTCCGTGCCTCTCTTCTGGCCCCTCAACAGCCATTTCTGTACGGCTCTGATTAGCCTCACTCACCTGTTCGCCTTTGCCAGTGTCAACACCATCGTCGTGGTGTCTGTGGATCGCTACCTGTCCATCATCCACCCTCTCTCCTACCCTTCTAAGATGACTCCGCGCCGGGGTTACATGCTCCTCTATGGCACCTGGATCGTGGCCATCCTGCAGAGCACACCTCCACTCTATGGCTGGGGCCAGGCTGCCTTTGACGAGCGCAATGCCCTCTGCTCCATGATCTGGGGGGCCAGTCCCAGCTACACCATTCTCAGCGTGGTGTCTTTTATCATCATTCCACTGGTTGTCATGATTGCCTGCTACTCTGTGGTGTTTAGTGCAGCCCAACGGCAGCATGCTCTTCTGTACAATGTGAAGAGCCACAGCTTGGAGGTTCGAGCCAAGGACCATGTAGAGCATGAGGATGAAGAGGGAGGGAAGAAGGAAGAGTTCTATGGTGAGAGCGGGTTCCACGGCCAGAATGAAGGTGAGCTCAAGGCCAAGGAGGGCAGCATGAAAGCCAAGGATGGCAGCACAATGGCCAAGAAAGGGAGCATCGGGAACAATGAGGGTAGCTTGGAAGCCAAAGGCAGCAAGGAAGTCAGAGAAAGCAGCTTGGTAGCCAGCAACGGCAGCATGGAGGGTAAGGAAGGCAGCACCAAAATTGAGAGCGGCATGAAAGCAAACAAGGGCCGCATAGAGGTCAACCAGTGCAACATTGACTTGGGTGAAGATGACATAGAGTTTGATGAGGATGACATCAATTTCAGTGAGGATGACATCGAGGCAGTGAACATCCCAGAGAGTCTCCCACCAAGTCGTCGAAACAGTAATGACAATCCTCTGCCCAGGTGCTATGAGTGCAAAGCTGCTAAAGTGATCTTCCTCATCATTTTCTCCTACGTGCTATCCCTGGGGCCCTACTGCTTTCTAGCAGTCCTGGCTGTGTGGGTGGATGTCCAAACCAAGGTACCCCAGTGGGTGATCACCATAATAATTTGGCTTTTCTTCCTGCAGTGCTGCATCCATCCCTACATCTATGGGTATATGCACAAGACCATCAAGAAGGAAATCCAGGATATGCTGAAGAAGTTTTTCTGCAAGGAAAAGCCCCCAAAAGAAGACAGCCACCCAGACCTGCCTGGGACTGAAGCCGGCACAGAGGGTGGGACTGAAGGCAAGACTGTTCCTTCTCATGATTCTGCCACTTCCCCTTGAAGTGATTTCTAAGGCAAATCTTGAACTGTTTGCAATGCAGAAAACAGGAACAGATTTCATTTAAATGACCACATACAATCCCATTAATGCCAACCTATACCATTCCAGGCAAAGATGTTGCACACAACCTTCTCACCACAAGGTAGATAAATATATAGATGAGGTAGGAATGGGAGTCTTCTCTTAAAAGTGTGTCCCTCAAAGCATGGACTTGAGGATTCTGACTAAAATTCCCCCTCCCCAAAATTATTAGGCTCTAAATTTCTTAAAGCAACAAGGGCTATCCATTTTGGACCTGTACTTGGTGTTCTGTCTGTCTCCCCAGAACTACAATGTGTCAGCTTTCACTTTGAGAAAAAAGGAAGGTGATGACTATGAACTTAACGATTTTTTGGCTCTCAGGTCAAGAGCTCATGAGAAAAGGCTACAGCCTATATCCAACTGAAAGAAAAGCAATGGACCAAATCATTCATGGAGCCCAAGAAGCAGAACCTGACTGACTGATAGATCAACATATGCGACCTACAATTTGGTACAAAGACTATTGTGGAAACTAAGACAAAGGCATTGTGTAGTTAAAATACCAAGGTTTCTAGGTCTTCTACAGGGATCCAGAAAAGCAGAAGAGGATAATAGGGCATGTTTGAAATAAGAAGTGAGTCCAAGGGAGAATATAGAGAAATAACACACATCTATGGGGCTAAACAGTTTACTTTTTTCTATAAAACCCTGGGACCAAGGTCATTCCATACAAATGGAAAATTGTCAATTGACACTAAACTATTTTCTGTCATCTATTTGAATAATAGTGGGGCAGAAATTATACCACTATTTTACAGTTTCTCTTTGTGATTGAATTGGGATGCTCACTAGAATCCTCCAAATCTCCTCTACCAGTCACATGTGGGGGGGTGAGGGGGGTGTTAAATAGGCCTTTTGGCCAAACAGTATTTCCAAAAAAAATCAACTAGAAGTGGCCAAAGTCCTGCAAAACTCACAATGACGGTCAAGAGTGATGTGCCATTAGCAACCTCTTTAGTGTCCATGAGGTCATAGATAATATGATCTCCACATGGAGGCAAGTAAGGCAGAACAAACATTTTCCTTTCACCAGGTACATGCATGTGTCTTTTCTACCTGTGGCTCTCTCTAAAGCCTTTAAGTTCTCTGCAGATATGGGAGAGAAATATAAGAGAGCCAGAAATAACAGACAGGATGGCTTCACAATACCTGGCAAGCATTTGACCTATTCTACATGATACTAAAAGCATTCAGTTCAGACATAGCCAAATTATTGCTGTTGAAATATATCACTTTGTGAAAACCTTTACAATATCCAAACTATCCCTAAGGTCAATACAGTGGAAGAGTTTTCAAATCTCAAACCCGGAAATTACTTTGGATAGGGATACACCTATGTATTTCCGAGATCACACCATATTGACTTGATCAAATACCATGGAACCAAAAAATGGTCACGACAGTTTTTTGATCTTCTTGAAGATAAATAAAATAATTCTATGGCCAAACAACTGTTCATGCAGAAATCCAATATAAATATGGGTGGAGGAAGAGGAGGGAGTATTTGGTTGAAAAATAGTTAATCAGGTGGTTGTACATAATGATGGCCATATTCAGAGTTTAGCCTCATTTTTGTGTGATTACCAAGTCTATATTAGAACTCAAATTTCATTCATACAAATGCCCAGCTTTTTTATTTTTTATTTATCTCTCCCTCCTCACAGATTCCAACATGAGCTTCTCAAAAAGGAAAGGTAAACAGCAGTGTATTTGAGCTGTGAATAAGTCTGCATGGGAATTTGGGATTGCCATATTCAGAATTTAGCAAAGAAGAGGGGAGAGACCCAAATAATATTGAGCTGATCTATGTCCATGAAAATCTTATGAATTCTAATCCCATTAATTTGGAACTTGTGGTAATTCAGACAAGATATGGGGGCTGAAGTTTACCCTTGCATAATCATTTATTTTTTCTACAGAAATATATATAAAGTAAATTAATAGTTATAAATTTATTATACCAATTTATTGCCAAAGTCTCATATTGGCCTATCCTCAAAAGATGTCTGGGTAAAGACCTATGTGACCAATCCTTTAATGGGAAGAGGGGTATTGCCTTAAAGATCTGAATGGTTGAAGGAATTCAAGGTAGCTATAGCCTGCTTTTTGAATAGAAATGCTTACCTGAGTAGGAAACAGGATTTCAAACATAAGTGTCTCCAAATATTTTGTTGAAACTGAACTTCTTGTTTTATTTTTAAAGCTCAACCCCTTCAAAGTGTATCAGAGAAAATTGTTTGCCAAAATCCCAAATCAAACTGGGACCAGACCTGTACGAATGTGGTAAGTTAATTTAACAGTACACACAGTATTCTCCAGGGCACTAAGACTCACTGATATCCTTTTTTAAAGTTCCTCTTTTCCCTATTTTAGTCATTGTCCATTCTTATGTTAAATTGGATTTTTTCAAAGGTAAAAACCTGTTCAAACTAGGAGACTGGAAAAGAGGACCTTTGAATTATGAGCATTCAGCTTTGCTGATATTTTCTTCTTAATGAACGAACAATAGGGCCTCTAGTTATCTTAGAGATGGCAACTGCTTCAAATTTTGAGCTATTTTGAATAAAACACTATCAACTTAATGAGATTTTACTGCACATACTGTTTTGTCATTTGAAAATTTGAAAGCCCACACAAAAAAGTCATCATTAGCCTCACAGATCTTCATGTGCAATAGCTTTCCCTAAATGTTTTTAAAGGACATATTTTTTTTTTCACCAAGATCACTTCATGTATGCAGTAAAAATCCCATTAAAGTACAGAGGCCAGACAAACCAGACTTTGAAATGATGTGATTTCCAATTTAATGATTTCCTTATTTTAGAATAATAGAGGATCTAGTTTGCCAAGGAGTCACAGGTGCTTTAACACACCAACAAGCTTAGGAAGGCTGTAATAAGGAGAAAGCCCTGGGCTTCTGTGACTTTTGTGATGCGAGGGTCCATCTTCTATATGGCACCATGAATACCAGCTGCTGCGTAGTCCTCTGTACTTCCAGCTCCCTGCCTACCTCCTGCCCACTGCCTTCACCTGCCTCACTTCCCCACCCCCTGCTGTGCTGGCCCTTCAAGAATACCCCTTATTTAAAGCTCTGTATGCTCACTCACTCCAATTCATCCCCTCTAAACCCAGAGCTGACAGATTCACAGGGACCCAGGGCTTATGGAAGCAAGGAAGGAGAGAAGTGAACCATAGGAGTGATCAGCAGTAAAAGGTATTTTTCTGTCTCTTCCTCAACTCCAATTCAATTTAGAGATGATGGGATACCTACTTCAAATTCAACAGGTAAGGAAAAGTGCCATTTTATAATTTAGGAGAAAGTAAGCACCTCATTTCTTATTTCAAAAAGCACCCAATACAACACATCTTTGGGAGGCACATTCAATCCTGTAGGTACTGTCCAATTATATCGGCAAAAAATTAAAAAAAAAAAAAACACTAAAAATATCCTTTACCTATAAAAGGTGCCTAACATTATAAGGTCCCTAACATTACTTTATTTTATATATAATTAGCCAATTAAGCTAGGTAAAGTTACTTCAAAAGATTTTTTTCATACTATCTGAAAATTAATTTATAAGATTAAACTAGGCTTTCTTAGACTTTGCCAAAATGCTCTTTAAAATGTCGGAAATATGCCATTTGGAAGAGAAAAATTATGCATCTGATAATTTGAACTCTCCAAGATAAAACCCTCAGAGGCTGTTGGGATAAAACAAAGAGAGGAACAATTTAAATTACTGTATTGTATTTTTTCTCATAACCGCCCTCCCCCATATTTTGAGGGAAAAAAAATCAAAAGAATTGTTTTCCTCACATGTCTTTTTTGTTTTATTCCTCTTTAAGACCAACCCCATGCTGTCAGGAGAGGCTTCTCTAAGCAAAATGTCTTTTCTTTCTAGAGCAGACAAAAGATTAAAGAAAGAGTTGGCTGTGAGCCAGTTACCAAGATAAGGAGAGAAAATCTGGTCAGTCATGTCTTTTAACCCTCTCCCTCCTTATCTCTGTCTCTCTCATTTTCTATGGTCCAGACGGGTGTTCTTGACTCCCTCAAAGCCCCTTCAAGTTTAGGCATGAGGAGACAGAAGCAATAAGCTGCAAACAGCAGACCATAATCTAAAACTCAAAAAGAAAAGAAACCCTTGTCATATATCTGTCCAGTTACTTACAGCAGTCTTCTGCTAAAAGCAACAAGACTGGCTGAAAGAAGAAATAGGAAAGCTAAAATCCTTAGAACTTGGCCACTGATTGCCAGGTCACTGGCAAGTCCATCCCTCTTTGCTAAGTAGAATAAGGTAAATGAAAGTTGCCAATAGAAGTCAAATGTTTCCATCATTGCCTCCCAAAGCTCTCATATCTCAAAGTACACACATCAGGGGGAAAACACAGTAATTTGTGCACTTACAAGAGGTTTGCAATGTCTCAGGATTTATTACTGGGTCTCTCTCATTCTAAAATATAGATACAAACGAGATTGGGTTCAGTTTGGTGCTTCAAAGTTGAGTGGATTTCCTCTTTCTTCATCTGTGCTACAGCTTTAATGTTAAAAGTTTGGTATTTTTGTCTATTTCAGTGGTGTATTCCTTTCTGTAGTAATTCTCCTAAATGTAAGCTATAACTATATATAAAATATAAGTGTGCTTGGAGATAAGGTGCTAGATATTAGACTGTATGTGTTAGTAGATAGTGTCATCCTCGAAAATAGGTAGTATTTACATGTAAAGTTAGTTAATAAAATGCATGCAGAATTCTATGTGTGACCCACACTTTGGTCAATTTCTGAAGTAGAACATAGTCATTTATTTAAAATTTTGTATGTTTAAAGTATACTACCGGGTGTATAAAATGGCTCCAAAGTGGAGTGGCAGGAAGTGGTGCCTTTCATTCCTTAAATCCCTGGTACAGTCTATGACAGGTGGAAACTTATTCAATTGGCCATTAATGTGAACTAATTATCTTGGCTGAAGTCCTTGCTGGCAGTTCTCCACAAGACACTTGGCACTGGTATGCCTGTTTTCCATTGACTGGATGTATAGAATAAAATCGTAAAAGGCAATCCTTTCCTCCTTAAAGAGAAAAGACTCCAGGATGAGCTATTGGAGTCCTGTTGGCAGGATAAAAAGAATACTGTACCCTCAAGACTCAACTAGTACCTGAATATGAACTGACAGGATTTGCATTTAGTAGATCTATATTGTGACCATCCCCGCCTTCCTAGAGCAGTACCAAAAACCATAAAAAGGCTGCTCTTGGTTTTTTTTTTTTTCTTCTTTTATTGGTTGCCTGAGAGATAAGATAGAACATGGATAGATAAATAGATAAAGAGGTAGTGGGACTCCTCCAGGGGTCACAGCCAAGGTGTTTAAGAATTGAAATCATTATCAATAGCATTTGCATCAGACATGAAAAGAGAACTGTAAGATGAATTTATTATATTTTAAGAATAAAAATATTAGAACTAGAAAACTATATATATACATATACCCTCATTAAACAACTTCTAAAACTGCCTTTAAAACCAAATTTTGTGCTGCTTTGAGACTGAAAAAGTACAAAAATGCATTCAGTCAATAAATAGTTCTAATATTTTAAATTTTAGATTTAAATTTTTTCTTTTCTCTTTATAAAAGCATTGTAATTCAAAAGTGCCTTTTTAAAGGATTGCCAAACTATAATCCTGGGCCCAAGTTCCCATTGGCACAACTTACCTTCAGGTGCACAAAAAGGATGGGCTTTATCCTCTTCCTCCACCAAGAAAGATGAGAAACCTCTTCACATCCCAATCAAATTCATAAATCAATACTGTTACATGGGTCGGTAGTCTCGGAGACTCTGCCCAAGGGCAAGGTTTCATATATTGGTTGGCTTTAATCAGAGCCTTTCTAAAATAGTTATAACACAGTTTTTTGCTGGACAGGAATAACGGACTCCTACATGGAAATGCAGAGAGATTGATGTTTGTGGTTTAACTAAATATTATTAAGTAATGTTTGTGTTTCTTAAATAGGTGCTGTTAATCTGTCCTTGGTAAATCTTCTTAAATATGCTAAATAAAGTCTACTTTTAATGTGTGTATCTGGTTATTATGCAGAGCTCTGTGTGAAAATAGCGACGGAGACACATAACTAGGTCTCTATCCCTTCTCTTTTGCTTAAACAGAAGAAACAGGGGATAAACTAACTGTATTACACAGTAGAATAAAATATATGGGCTCCAATATTTCACATTGTGCTATTCAATATAAGGAATATGCAGTGGGATGGGGCAGTCATCCAGATGGGCTTCCTGGAAGAGGGGCATTTACCTAGACCTCTATGAATTAAAATAATTTCAAAGTGAGGATAGGGTGGGCTAAGTGAAAATAGGGCCAGCTGGTTGTGGGGCTCCCAAGTGCCAGTCTTTATTCTCAAGGCAGAAAGGTTTGAGCAGGGGGAGGGGAGTGAATAGTCATTGCTTTTAGGAAATGGTACTATCAGTCTCCTGGGTTGCCCCCACTGGGCTCCTGCCCCTCTCAGGCGAGGACATCTCCCTCAGCACAATTCAGCCACACCCACACCCACCTCAGTTCAGCCCTAACTTACCAGAATTTATAGAATAGGAGGGCAGAAGCATGCTCCCTCAAGCCCCAGTTTCAAAAAATGGTTATATCTCTAACACCAGCCATGGCATAGGAAAACACAGGGCACAAATGAGATAGACAAATATGTCTAAAACCTAAAAGCCTACTATTTCCTATTAAGTTGATGTGCTTGACCTACTAGTAGCTCTTCTGGTAATCTATCAGCAGTGGTGCAAGGAACTGCATGCCTCACGCTTCCAAAGGGCATCCATGAGTCCACACTCGGAGGCTCAGGGGGCTATCCATCTCTGTTTTAATCAAAGTAAAGTGCTCTTCTCCATTTATCACTCCAAAATCAAGCTAAATACTGACTTATACAGTGTATTTTGCAATGTTCAAAGATGGCTGCCAGGAGAATTACATGCAGCTGCCTTCACCTTAATCTATGAACACCATCCAGGCAATGGATGACGTTTTCCTGCTGCAGAAATAAATTTGTCTTTCTAGCAAACTATCATCAATGTAAATAAGAGATCTTGTGAGCTCATATAAAACTATCAGGCAGCAAACATGATGGGAAAAGAGTCCCTGGAACCTCACTATAACACAACTTAGGTTCAGTGTATTTAGAGGAGAATGGAATTGGTTCCATTAAATCTCATAATAGCAGTTACTCCTCTCGGGCAGGGCTTAGATTATGAGACTGAATTGGAGACCATTGAGAGGATCTGAAAATTCACTGTTGAGAGCCACCTTTGACCTTCTTTAGCCACTCCCTATTCCACCATCTAGGTCCAGACCCTAGGCCTCTGTGCCACCAGTCCTTAGCCCTGATCCTTCCAATACAGACAAAGGCATACTACTGGCTGGTGCATTATTTTCTTCTTCCATGAAGTAACTAGTCAACTCCTACTTTCTTTCCCATTCTCTTTCAGAATGCACCTCTCTGAACCTGTGCCTCCTCATTCCAAGCTCCCTTTCAAGGGCAACACTACCTCTTTGATCCCTGCACATACAAACAAGTATTCCTCAGATTAAGGATGGTTTTGAGAATGTTCATGAATTGTGGGGTAACATAGTTTTCAAATGTTTTTCTCGATAAGACCAATATTTATCAATAAAATTTATCACAGAAAATATATGATTTTCATGACTGCTCCCCCTAAACTGCAAGCTTGAAAAATACTTGCAATACAAATTTCCAATATTTATGAAGTTGTGACACCTGATTACTGTTTAGTTGAAACAAATAAATCCAAAAAAATTGACTCCAAAGATTTGTCCACACATAACTTATGTCAAACTTGAACATTCTCACCCTCCAAAGGATAGCAAACAGCAAAAGACAACCAACAAACAGAAATGTGAAATTTAATTTAGGAGTAAGTCAGCAAGCAGTATCTGGTATTTCATAAACTCTTAAACCAATGTACATTTTTAAAAAATGATCATCCAGATCCAAAGGTGTAATACAGTTTGTACAACAAACTCAAATGAGAAAAATTCACATTTTACCTAAGATTTATTTCACAGTAGTTCTCATGTTTTAAATAAATGAGGAAGAAAAGGAGGGAAATTTTTTCATCAGAAAAATCAGTGTATTCAACTTTAACTTTTTAAAGAAATACGCCTACCTTGCTCTAATTTGCTTTAAATTAAACCCTTTTATGGTAACTTTTTAGAAAAATATGACTTAGAATAAACCTGTTTCCCAACCTATTTTTTTTCCATACAATCAGTATTTTGTGTCATACAAATTGAGGCTAGTCAATGAGATTTTAAATTGATATATATTTAAAACATGTAATCGGAAGCATACGTATAAGTCTGTACGGATGTTCATATTGATATAGACATTCAAAATCAAGAGTGATGTGCTTGGAAGCCTTTGGGAACATTCTTTAATCCACTTTCACTGTATTGTAGATTTTAGTAATAAACCAGAAGCAGGGGGAAAAAAAACCCAACTGTCCCTGAAACAAAATGAAAAACATCTTTGTTAACCAGACCCTATAGCAAATCAAAGTAGTTATCGCAAAAACACAAAACATGTCAGCTTTGAGGTGGGCTACTGATTCTCTAAATCTCAAGACTTGTAAATTATCAAATAAAAATCACCAGGCATTTTTACTGAGCAAAGAAGATGAGCAGCAGGGTTGGAGGCGGTCATCTGTAAAAGAGTATGAGAATTCATTTGATTGAATGCTGCAGGTCTTTAACCAAAGCAAAAAAATTAAAATTGGTAGCTTAAGTTCTCTATTTCAAAAAGATACAAAGAGGTCCAAGGCTAATTTTTAATACAGTATACTTTATATAACTTGCTTCTATTTAGAAAATGTAAATAACCATTATCATTTTACATAGCAAAAGCAGGACTATGTACTTGCATACTCAGAGCATATATTGGTTTTCTAAATCAAAGTTTTGTATTATAAAAATTGGAAAATGTCCCATTTCTGTGGATTTACCCTAAAGAAATGACTCCATAGAAGAAAAAATTACATGCAAAAAGTGTTCATAATACTATGATTTATAATATTGAAAAATTACAAACAAACTGAATGCCCCCAAATAGATGACTAGCTAAAGGATAGACTACTCAATGAAATAAGATAGTCATCAAAAATGACAAATACATGGTAGACTCACTGTGGTGATGACTTTGTAAGATACAAAAATGTTGAATCACTATGTTGTACACCTGAAACTAATATAATACTGTATGTCAATGATAATTTTAAGTAAATTAATTTTTAAAATTAAAAATAAAATTTACAAGACAAATATAAAGACTATATAGCAGCCTGGGGCAATCTTTCAAATATGGAGTTTATTAGGTGAAAAAAGCCAGTCCTTAAGCAACTGCCAGGCATCACACCAATGTGAATGTTGCATAAGCTTAAACTCATGGACTAGACAGAGCAGAGCATGGACAAAATAAGATAACTTTATATTTTAAGGTGATATTATGGAGAAATTTTTCTTTAACATAGAATTTCATTGATGTTCATATTATAAAAAAAAATTCAGATGGTAATAAGGTTCAGTGACTTAATCAATGAAAACTCTAATAGGATTTCTAGATCCCACAATCTAATGTGGCCCCCAAGAAAATTCCATCATCTGGAAAAACATCTTAATAATAAGATCACAGAAAGCATTAGGCAGGGTCTGGTACCTTTTTCTTTGCCAGTTTCCAACTTAGAATAATTTTCTATTCAATATACCATCATTCCACTTCCTTCCCACCCTTCAACTCTCCTTGTCAAGAGTCAGTGTGGTGCACTGACTAAGACTGTGTGCTCTACTCTGTCTCAAATCTACTCTGTTGGTTACTAGCTGTCTCATCATGGACAGGTGACAATCTTGTCAAGTCTATTTTCTCAGCTGAAAAATGGGGATGATAATACCTATTATTAGTTTAGCTTGCTTTTCTCAATCCAACACCTTCAAAGGGTCAGAAAATTACAGGTGTATAGCTGTCATCTAAATCAAAATCCTAGGATATTGTGAGAAACAAGGCAGAGTGAGAGAAGTCCCCAGATCTCTTCCCTTGAAACAATGATAAGTTGAACATCTAAAACTCAACAAAAAACACTCAAACTGCACACCAGCACGACTGAGTGTGGGATCTGCACATAAGAGTTACCACAGGTCAGAACTCCAGGAGTCCGGCAGTAGACTGGGAGAAACAGAAGTTGTCTCTCGCAGCTGGAGCTCCCTGCAAGAAGAGGGAAAGGGGTAAATGTGTGGCCTGTTTCATAAACAGTCCTGCCTGACAGCTGTGAACTCCATGTGGACAGAAGCAGTGCCCAGGTTTCAAAGCAGAAAGCAGAGAAGTGGGGACAGCAAAGAAGCGGGGATGGCAGAGAAACAATAGTTGATTGTTACCAGCCATGGTTATAAAACACGAGGCTGAGCCGCAGTACTCAACGCCCAACGCAGAGGGTCCTTCCCCCATTTCCTCTGAGACTGAACACCATGAGCCCTAGGGGAATCTGAGCAAACGCTACCAAAACTGTCACTAACACTGACAGGGATTGTGACTGAGAGTAGCAAGTGTGATTGAATATCTGTAAGGAAAAAAAAAGGCATTATTAAGACTTTTTATGAAGCAGGGATCCAAGAGGCTTAGATACCACCTATTGGAAACCAGACCATTATAATAAATATTTTTTTCTGGGAAAAAAGCAGAACTCATTTCAATTAATGCCCAGGCAGAGAAATAGTCCATTAAACACCATGAACAACCAAGGTGACAAGGCATCTCAGAAAGAAAGAAAGAGAAAAATCTCTCGAAAATAAGCTTACAGGCATAGAAATGTGTGACTTAAATGACAGAGAATTCAAGATGGTACTTCTGAAAAAA
>NW_006443567.1:4953764-4965217 GCF_000325575.1 Pteropus alecto
CAAGCGAAAGAATGGAAAATTATATTTAAAGCAGATGGCATTCAGAGAAAAGTGGGAGTAGCAGTACTATTATTGGATGAAATAGACTTCAAAATGAAAAAGATAAAGAAAGATATTGAGAGACACTTCATAATGATAAAGGGAATCATGCACCAAGAAGATATACCTATGTTCTTAATATCTATGTTCCCAATCAGGGAGCTCTGAAATATATAAAGCAATTACTAACAGAACTAAAGGGAGAAACAGACACTATCATAGTGGGGGACCTAAGTCCCCACTGTTGGATATGAACAGATCATTCAAACAGAAAATCAGTAAGGAAATAACATCCTTAAATGACACATTGGACCAACTGGACATAATTGACATTTACAGAGCCTTTCATCCCCAAACAGTTGCTTATACATTATTTTCTAGTGTGCATAGAACATTCTCAAGGACTGACCACATACTAGGACACAGAGATAGCCCCAACAAATATAAAAGGGTTGAAATCATACCAACCATATTCTCTAATCATAATGCTCTGAAACTAGAGATCAACTGTAAAAAGAAATCAGAAAGAACCACAAATACATGGAGATTAAACAACATGCTACTGAAGAATAACTGGGTCAGAGAAGAAATAAAAAGAGATCAAGAGATACATAGAAACAAATGATAATCGTACAACGTATCAAATCTATTGGGACACAGCAAAAGCGAGCATAAGAGGTAAGTTACTATCATTACAGGCCTATCAAAAAACATTCTACTCAATATAAACAAACCTTTAAAAAGTCTTTACATGGCTACTGTGGGAGCTAAATTCCAATACACTTTAATTTCAGAATTTGCAGCAGTAAATAAGGCATGCAGAAAAAAAGATTTTCCTAAAGTTGGAATTAAAGTCATTGCATAAAGGAATGAAGAGAAAGCTTTGTTGAAGAAAAAGGTCTTGGGTGCCTTGACTCTCTTCAGTCACATTTGATTCAGTACTCATTAAGCACTTTCTCTGGACCTTGCAATTCCAGGTAATGTAAAGGATCGAAAAGGGGCCCTTCTTGTAGGGAACAATCTCAGTTGGTGGCTATACTACATATCACTATTTATATAGAGATCACAGTCAGAGACCTGTAAATGATCCCTAACTCCTTCCTCTTTTGTACCTACATTTTATCAGTCACCAAGACTAGCAAATTTCAACTACTTAATAGTTTTTTTAATTCATCTCCATCTGCTTATCTCCACAGCCACTAGGTCTTAAGTCACACTCTCGTCATCTCTCATCTAGAAAAGTGACTCCTGGCTTGTCTCTCTACCTCCAGTCTCCCTCGTAAATCCATTCTCTGCTCTGTCAGAGTGATTGTGATGTTTCCAAAACATAAATTTTATTGTCATGCCCTTACTAACAAACCTTTAATAACTCCCCATTGCAAAAGTACTCAAATTTTGGAGTGTATCAGAAAATTTTTGAGCTATTAAAAATACAGATCAGCAAAGATTCTAATTCATGGGCTCTGGGATGGGCCCTAGGCATCAAATTTATTAGTTTTAATTGGTTTTAAGTAAGTTCCACAAGTGAATGTGATGCACGTCAATGTTTGAAAACAACTATATATGATAAAAATTTCAGCTCCTTCGTGTTAGCACAGAATGCCCTCCAGGATCAGGTCTTGGCCTACTTCTTTCAACCTTGCTCCTGTCATCCTGTGCCCTGAATTTTAAAATTCAGCAACACAAAATTACCTATGGATCGCCATACACCACACACCTTGCTTGGCTTGTCATTTCTACCTTCTTACTTTAAGACTCAGTCTTCTTTCAATGGTCTGGTCAAGATGGTGGAGTAGGTAAATTCTGTGCCTGCCTCCCCTCATGACCACATCAAAATTACAACTAAACTACAGAGTAGCCACCATTAGGAGTCACATGAAGTCTAGCTAAACAGAAGTCCTACAACTAGGTACATACAGAAGAGGCCACCTCAAGACTAGTAGGAGGGGCAGAGATGCAGAATGGCCAGTCCCACATCTGTATGTGGTGGTTAAAAATTAGGAGGGCTATCTCAGCTGCAAAGTTTCCTCTGGAGGAGCGAGGGGTCCTAGACCCACACCAGGATCCCCAGTCCAGGGTTCCAGTGTCAGGAAGAGAAGTCCCCACAACATCTGACTGTGAAAACTAGTAGAGATTGTAGCTGAGTGAGGCGGAGGGCAGCTGGAATCCCAGGCATTCCTCTTAAAAGGCCCATGCATGGACTTACTCGCTGATGGACTCGCTTGTTCTGAGCTCCAGTGCTGGGGAAGCAGTTTAAAGGCACCGAGGACATATGGGGAGGAACTGAGTTGTCTAGGCTTCAGAGTGAGGGCTGGAGGGGCAGCTTTCTTCCAGACAAAAGTGCTGGCAGAAGCCCTCCCCTCACACACCATGCAGACAGCTGACCACCATATCTGAGTCTCCATCAACATGGCTAACACTGGTCACTTTGTCCTGGTGATTACCTTAAACTCCACCTCACCCAACTTGCAGGCCACCCTAGCCCTCCAGTGGATTTTCCATATAAATGGTCTGTCTTGACTAATGCTTTGAAATTTCCTAAAATCTCTCAAGGGTTCACAAAGCTTAAATAAGCAACAACTGGCCTCGGCATGCCCTATACCTCTTGCTGAGCAGCCCCAAGCCCAGCACCAGTGGCAGTTGACCTCAGTTTTCAGCTTGGCCTCTAGAGGTACCTGTAAGCCCAGCTTGGGTGGTGGCCATCTGCAGATTGCTTGGTGGCTCATGCCAGGTATCCCTGGGCAGTGCACAGGTTTTGCCCCTCCCAGGAGGCCAAGGGCTGGCTTTGGACCAGTCAGAGCACCAAAGACTACAACCTGGAGGGCAGACTAAGCAGGCACCAGAGACATGCTAAAGTGAATCCTGCTCTGTAGGGTTGCCCCTGCACAACAGCTCCTCCACTGTAGTCAACAGCCAGTACTCACAACCAGTCAGCCACACTAACATGCAAACAGTAACCAAGGCTCACTACAACAGGAAGGCACATAGAACCCATACAAGGGATGCACCTGGAGCACTGAGCTCAGGTAATCAAGGATACTGTGCCACTGCACCCCAGAGGATACCTACTACATAAGTTTACTCTATCAAAACCAGGAGACATTGGAGCCCAACCTGATACATAGAAACAAACACAGGAAGGCAGCCAAAATGATGAGACAAAGAAACATGTCCTGAATGAAAGAACAGGACAAAGCTCCAGAAAAGGAATAAACAAAACAGAGACAAGCAATCTACTGGATGCAGAGTTCAAAACACTGGTTATAAGGATGCTCAGTGAACTTAGGGGAGTTGAACTCAGTGAGAACGTTAACAAATAGATAGAAAACATAAAAAGGAACAAGTCAGAAGTGAATACAATCACTGAAATAAATACCATAGAAAGAATTAACAGTAGATTAGATGAAGCAGAAGATCAAATCAGTGATTTAAAAGATAAGGTACACTCTGGGCTTCCTGATGTTGTATGTCTATTTCCTTCTCCAGATTAGGGAAGTTTTCCATCATTATTTCATCAAATAGTTTTCAACTTCTTACATTTGATATTATCCCATAGGCTTCTTATATTATCTTCATTATTTTGGATTCTTTTTTCTTGTTGCCATTTTGACTGGGTGTCCTCAGATACCCCATCCTCTGTATTGGTGATTCGATCCTCCACTTCATCCACTCTATTGGTTCCCTCTAATACATGCTTCATCTCAGATATTGTATTCTTCATTCCTGACTGGTTCGCTTTTATAATTTGTATCTCTATTTTTATGTTTTTTTTAATCTCTTTGTTAAACTGCTCATTGAGTTTGTCTACTCTTCCCTTAAGTTCATTGAGCATCCTTATAACCAGCATTTTGAACTCTGCATCTGATAGAAGGCTTGACTCCATTTTTCTTGGAGCTCTATTCTGTTCTCTCAAATGGTTTCTGCTTCTTTGCCTTCCCATTTTGGCTGCCTTTTTGTGTCTATTTCTATGTACTAGGCAAAGGTCCTAAGTCTCCTGGTATTATTAGTGTGGCTTTGTGTAGTATGTGTCCAGTGGCACAGTTCTGAAAAAGATGGCCCACACCAAAACACATTATAATTAAAATGCCAAAGGTTAAATACAAAGAGAGCATCTTAAAAGCAGCAAGAGAAAAACAATTAGTCACCTACAAGGGAGCACCCATAAGACTGGCAGTTGATTTCTCAAAAGAAACTACAGGACAGAAGGGCCTGGCACAAAATATTCAAAATGATGAAAACCCAGGATCTATAGCCAAGATTACTTTATCCAGTGAAGCTATCATTTAGATAAGAAGGACAAATGAAGAGCTTCCCAGACAAGAAAAAGTTAAAGGAGCTCATCGCCACTAAGCTAACATTACAGGAAATGTTTAAGGGACTCTTTTAAAAAGAAAAAAAAACGTATCAGAAGTATGAATAAAGAATGACAATAACTACATATCTATTAACAAGTACTTCAACTGAAAAAGAATTAAGGTTCCAATCAATAGAGAGGGTGGCTGAATGGATAAGAAAACAAGATCTTTACGTATGCTGCCTAAAAAGAGACTCACTTCAGATTAAAAGATACACATAGACTAAAAGTAAGGGGATGGAAAAAGATATTGCAGGATGGACCTAGAAGGTGTTGTACAGAATGAAGTCAGATAGAGAAAGAAAAATGGCATATGATTTCACATACATGTGGAATCTAAAGAACAAAATAAGCAACAACAAAATGGAAACGAACTCAGATACAGGGACTATTTTAAGGGTTAATAGATGGGAGGGGGATTGGGAGGTCAGAAAAAAGGGTAAAGGAATTAAGAAGTACAAATGGATAGTTTCAAAATAGTCATGAAGATATAAACTGTAGCATAGGAATATGGTCAATAATATTGTAATAAATATGTAAGGGCTAGAGGGTACAAGATTTAATGGGAGGATCACTTTGTGAACTGTGTAGATCTCTAATCACTATGCTATACACCTGTACACCTGAAATAATATATTATTGGATATTGGTTATAATTGGAAAAAACTCATTGAATTTATACTGTAAATATGATCAACTCATTGTCTATTATATTTCAATTAAAATTTTTAAATTAAAAAAAGAGCATCCTGTAAAAAATAGAAGTAGCAGAAAATACCCAATCAGATCAGCAACAAGAAAAAGGAATCCATAAAAATGAAGATAGTTTAAGGGGCCTCTGAGACAACATCAAGCATACCAGAAGGAGAAGAGAGAGAAGAAGGAAATGAAGACTTATATATTGGAAGAAATAATAACAAAAAATTTCCCCAATCTGGTGAAGAAAATAGACATAAAAGCCCAGAAAGTACAGAGTCCCAAACAAGATGAACCCCAAAAGACCCACACCAAGATACATCATCATGAAAATGACAAAGGTTAAAGATAAAGAGAGAATCCTGAAAGCAACAAGAAAAAAGCAGTTACCCACAAGGGAGCTCCCATAAGACTATCAGCTGATTTCTCAACAGAAACTTTGCAGGCCAGAAGGGATTGACACAAAATTTTCAAAGGGATGAAAAGCAAGGACCTTACAACTGAGATTACTCCACCCAGCAAAGCTATTATTTAGAATTGAAGGACAGATAAAGCCCTTCCAAGACTAGAAAAAGCTAAAGGAGTTCATCAGCACCAAACCAGTATTACAAGAAATATTAGAGAGATTTAAGAACAAGGAAAAATTTTCAGAAATATGAATAATAAAGTGGCAATAACTACACATCTAACAATTACTTCAATGTAAGTGGATTAAATGTTCTGATCAAAAGGTAGGGTAGCTGAATGGATAAGAAAACAAGACCCTTACATATGCTGCCTACAAGAGACTCACTTCAGATTGAAAGACACAGACTGAAAGTAAAGGAATGGAAAAAGGTAGTTCATGAAAATGGGGAAAAAAGCTGGGGTAGCAATGCTTATACAAGACAAAATAGACTTTAAAACAAAGGCTATAACAAGGGACAAGAAAGACCCAGTTATCCCACTTCTGGGCATTTATCTGAAGAAACTCAAAACTACTTCAAAGGGACATGTGAATCCTTATGTTCATTGCAGCATTATTTACAATAGCCAAGATATGGAAGAAATCTGTGTGTCCATTAATGGATAAATGGATAAAGAAGAGGCAGTACATATATAGACCGAAATATTACTCAGCTATAAAATCATAAGAAAATCTTGCCATCTGCAACAACGTGGATGGACCTAGAGGGTATTTTGCTAAGTGGAGCACGTCTGATAGAGAAAGACAGATGCCATATGATTTCACTTATATGTGGAATATAGAGCACGAGATAAACAAATAACAGAAACAAGTTCATAGATACAGAGACCATTTTGATGGTTATCAGATGGAAAGGGGGGTTGGCGGGATGTGAAAAAGAGGAAGGAATTAAGAAGTACAAATTATAGTTACAAAATAGTCATGGGGATGTAAAGTATAGCATAAGGAATATAGTTAATAAAATTGTAATAACAATGTATGGTGTCAGATGGGTACTAGATTTAATGGAGTGATAACTTCATAAGTTATATAAATGTCTGATCACTGTGTTATATACCTGATATATAAACTAATATAATATTATATGCCAACTCTAATTGAAAAATTAGAAAATTGTTACTAAAAAAACTCCATCTTTCCTCAAGACTCAGTTCTATCACTTCCTCCAGAAAAGCTTTCTCTAAACTCTTTTTTTCTCCCGTGATTGAACTGTGTGCCCCTCTTTTGTACTTTCACAAAACCCTGGGTTTAATTCTATTGGGCTTCCTACCACAATCCATGCAAAGTATCTGTTTAGAAGTCTTCTTTCTCCAGACTATACCCTTGAGGCTAGGGGTTAAGTTATACTCAATTTTGTGCCCTCAGTGCTTAGCATAGTATTGGGCACATTGTAGATAGACAACAAATGTTTGTTAAACTGAACTGTTTAAATTAACTGATTAGCAATGCAAGTTCTGTGAGGAGGGATTTTGATCCCTTTATATGAAGTTTTGTTCACTGCTAAAGCCCCAGCACCCAGGATAGGGCCTGATACACAGTAGGTATTCAACATATACTTCTTGAATGAATGAATGAATGAATGAATGAATGAATGAATGACAGAAATTTGGAAAAGACCTTATACAGCTGGATTCAGAGGCATTTCAGGATGGGAGACAGCTATTTCTGAGAGATGGGAAAGTACCCATAAAGGCCTGAAACAATTAAAACCCTGGAAGTTGTAAGAAACAATGAGAACCATGGCAGATGGGTTGGAGCATTAATAGTATGCAATCAAAGAATTAAGGGAACATTAAAGAGAGCATATAGAGGAAAAGACTGCAAAAGTACGTGGGAGCCGGATAATAAACGCTAACTTAAGAAGTTTGGATTTGATTATTTAGGCAACTGGGAGCCAGTGAAGTTACATAAGCCAGAGAATGAGATGACTAAATTTGTATTTAATAGCAATGATGATGATGACTATTATGATAATAATAATGATAGCTGTTGTTTACTAAGTATTTATTATTTGCTTGACACTGGGTTAAGTATCTCACATGTGCAATCACACTGAGTTGAATTCCCTGAGGAAGGTACAAGTTTTTCCTCATTCTATAAGGAAACAGAAGGTCAGAGAGGCAAAATGACTTGACTTACATACAATACACAGCCAATAAGCTGAGACTCGAAGCTGATTCTGCCCAATTGTTCTAGAATGGAGATATCAATATGGGCTGAGGTGACCAGGAACTACTTCGTACAGTAAGACCCTGAAGAACAAGCAGCAGTTGGACAGAAAAAGCTTGGTGGTGGAGGGGAGAAATCAACCCAGGTATGAGATTCCAAAGAATATAAAATGCACAATACAATAATGCCAGAGAATGTAGCTTCTGTTTACCTCTGGGGGAAGAAAATGTTTCCCTTCCTTTGAAGTTTTAGTATAATACTCAAAATTAGAAGAATACTGGCTACCGAAGGGACCAGAGTTAGAATAGATCTGTAACTACTTGCACTGGGAAAAACCACAGGACCCAGAGGTTATCAGTATCCTTGAGGATAGAGAGGACTGTGTCTTATTTATTCCTACAGCACACAGCACTTTGAGCTGGAATTGAAAAGATAATGGAATTATTCCATAGGTCACACTAGCCTTGACTCTCTCTATACTAGAATAATGTGGAAAAACTGAAGAGATGCTGCTATTATTTTTAAGGAAGGGTTGAAAGGACACAGAAAAAACATGAGATACTCTGTTTTCATCATATATTCTTGAGGGCAATATTTTATTGCTTTACATGCATCAGCCTTACTTCTCTCAGTTAGGAGCAGTCCACCTGATCAAATAAAGGACCACAGAGCATATTCCACAGGTATCCTTTGGTTGTTGGTTTGGCCCCAGCTCAAAGAAAGTATCTCTTCCTTGAGGAGGATGTAGAGAGCTGTATTTAGGAGAATGATCTTTAAAGTCAAACCAATCTGTTTGAATGAATCATAGCTCCAACACTTTCTAAGTTTCCTTGAACAAGTCACTTAATCTCTCTGGGCCTCAGTTTCTTCACCCATATAATTGGAGGAATATGACCTACACCTCATGATAAACAATTAGGTAAAATTAAATGAGATAAATGTATGCAAATAGTTGGCACATAATCAATTCAATAAAAAACAAATAGCATTATATTTTAGGTTTCTGTATTCCTTATTAGCACTTTGCCAAGCCCGTAAAAGAAGCTTAATAAATATTTGTTGCTTGGTTAAGAATTACCATTAATACATCATTATCTCTTTTTGACCTTTTGGCTTTTAGAATTGAAATATTTAATTAGGCAGAGACAATTTAATATAATAAAACACAAAAATCCCACGATAGCTAACATTTGTTTAGATAATTGGACTTTTCCTTCAGTATATTATATTTTGTCTTGCACTGTGTGAGAATGTGGATTCTTCACTTTAATTTAGTGATAAAATACATGATAAAATTACACAATAGACACTCTCAAAATACATTAAACTTCATTAGCTTCTTTTAATGAATGAAAATATATTCAAAACATAGACAGAGAGAAAGCCAACAGAAAAGCACTCTGCACTTGGCTGATACTTCTTCTGGGTCTTAAAAGCTATTCGTATCAAATTGGCTTCAATCACTGCAGAGTGATTGGCATTTGTCTCAGATTCTAAATATGATCTCTTAAGATTATCAAAACTGTACAGCAGTTTCCCACCCACTCCCTTATCCGTGGTTTTGCTTTCCACGGTTTCAGTTAGCTGCAGTCAACCGCAGTCTGAAAATATTAAATGGAAAATTCTAGAAATAAACAATTCATAAGTTTTAAATTGTGCATGATTCTGAGTAGTGTGATGAAATCTTGTGTTGTTCCACTCCATCCCTCCCAGGATGTGAATCATCCCTTTGTCCAGCATATCCGGGCCACTTAGTAGCCAACTTAATATCAGATAAACTATTGCAATATCTCTGTGCTTGTGTTCAAGTAAACTTACTTTACTTAATAATGATGCCAAAACACAGAGTAGTGATGATGGCGATTTGGATATGCCAAAGAGAAGCCTTAAAATACTTTCTTTAATTGAAAAGGTGAAAATCCTTGACTTAGTAAGAAAAGAAAAAAAAAATCATATGTCGGGGTTGCTATGATCTATGATAAGAATGAAACTTCTTTCCATGAAATTGTGAAGAAGGAAAAATAAATCTGTGCTAGTTGTGCTGTCGCTCCTCAAAGTGCAAAAGTTAGGACCACAGTGCATGGTAAGTGCTTAGTTAAGATGGAAAAGGCATTAAATTTGTGGATGGAAGACATTAGTCACTTAGTAGCAATCTCAGTTATCAGATCAACTGTCTCAGCATCACTCTGCTTGTGTTCAAGTGACCCTTATAATAGCCTAATGCTATATCACAATGTCTTCCTACATCATTTACCTCACTTCATCTCATCATATAGGCATTGCTTCATTTCACATCATCACAAAAAGAAAAAAAGTAAATACAGTACAATCAGATATTTTGAGAGAGAGATCACATCCATATAACTTTTATTATAGTATCTTGTCATAATTGTTCTATTTTATTATTGCTATTGTTAATCTCTTACTGTGCCTAATTTATAAATTAACTATTATAAGTATGTATAGATAGGAAAAAAACAGTAAATATAGTGTCTAGTACTATCCACAGTTTCAGGCATCCACTTGTGGGTCTTGGAACATATCCCCTGCAGATAAGGAGGGCTACTGTATTTTAAAAATAATATTAATTCCCAAGTAAATTTGAGGTTCTAAAACAGTTCACTCTAGATCAGGTTTTCTTAAACAGAGGCACCTTTGACATTTTGGGCCAGATAATTCTTTGTTGTAGAGAGCTGTTCTGTGTATCGTGGGATGTTTAGCAGCATCCTTGGCCTCAATCTACTATATGTCATTAGCACCTTCCCAGTCATGACAATCAAAAATGTCTTCAGATATTGCTAAATGTTCCCTAGGGTAGGGGTGGGGCAAATATGCTCCTTGTTGAGAAACACTGCTCTAGAATAATAGATTGTGGCTAAATGCAAACATGTTTTATAGTTTGATATAGATAGATAGATAGATTTAATTTACTACCCAATGACAATGCCAGCCAAAGTTTATATTATGCTATGAACTCCATTCTTATAACACAATACAGTATTTTGGAATTTGAGAGAAGGAAATCTAAGTGTTAGATATTAATTGGTTATTGTGAGCTTATGTCTATTATATCAAAATAGAAATACATTATTCCAATTAATTTTCTTAAGACTTTAACTCATTTGTTGATATCTAAAACAAAACTTGATACAAATAAAAAAAATCACTATCCTCCAATCAAGATGAACTATACATAAGTGTACCATCCATGATCATAGCCTATTTGGCCATGCACAGACTTAGTTTCCTTATTAACTAGTTTAATCAGATGCTAAATTAGTTATATTAAAACTACTTAGGATCTTGGGCAAGTCATTCAACCTTAACTAAAACTTATTTATTTTTGTCTATACAATACAAGGTTTCCCTCCTAGTACCCTTTGATGACGTTGCTGGTATACTGTGGCTTATTCTCCCTCTCACTGTCCCTTGAGTCCTATTTCAACATGTCATTTACACATCTATAAGGGTGTACCACTGAAAATTGAGTAGAGGAACACAAGCCACAATGCACATCACCTCTTTTAGCTCAAAAAAAAAATGAGAGAAAGAAAACAATTGGGTGTCATTTTAGACATAATTTATTAGCTGTACTTTTCCCTTCCATTAATCACATTAAAATTTCAACTAAAATATAGAACAATCTACCTGGAGAACCATCCGAAGACTAGATAAACAGAAGTCCTCTAACTAAGAATATAGAGAAGTAGCCACATTGAGACTGGTAGA
>NW_006443567.1:4965237-4974064 GCF_000325575.1 Pteropus alecto
ACATGTGGCGGTCAAAAATCAGGAGGGATACCTTGGCTGCAGAGGTACCCCCTGAACAGTAAGAGTGTCCCAACCCCACAACAGCGTCCCCAGCTTGGAGCTACAGTGCCGAGAAGAGGAGCCCCCATAAAATCTAGCCATGAACATTGGCCAGGATTCCATCTGTCAGGGTGAGACAGAAGGCAGTTGGAAATGCAGGTATCCTCTTAAAGAGCTCGCACACAGACTCTCTTACTCCCAAGCCCTCACCTTGAGCTTCGGTGGAGTTTACAGCTGCTCTGGAGGTGTCAAAAACATACAGAGAGACTGAGTTGTGTGGCTTCAGGGCAAGGGCTGGAAGGAAAGCCACCAATGTCCCTGTATTGAACCCTCCTCCCATGTAGCTGGAGGACAGACCTTATCTTCCCTGTGCTGAGCCCTCCCCCAACACGGCCAAATCTGAATCCTCTTTGGCTTGATAAGCCTTGCTCACTCCGCCCTGATGACTCCTCCCAAGGAGTTATCACACAACTTGTGCACCACCAAAGGCTTTTTCTTGGCTGGCAGGCAGCTGTAATTAGCCTGCACTGCAGTTTTTCTTGGACAACTCTTAGGGGCCTGGGGGCCCCCCAAGTAGCAGGCAGCTGGCCTTAGTGTGCTCTGAGACTTTTGCAGAGTGGCCCCAGACTCAGCACCGGTGCCAAATCTGAATCTGCATTAGCTCATTGAACACCACTTGCCCCATGCTGGTGACTTCAAGAGACCCTACCCAAGTCAACTCCCATAGCAGCAGTACCACCTACAGCTCATTCAGTGACTGAGCCTTATGAATAGCTGGCAGGTGGTGGCAGGCCTAGGGGTTATCTGAGCTTTTTGCTGAGTTGCCCCATGCCTGATACCAGTGGCAGCCAGCCTTAATTTGCAGCCTGGCCTCTCCCAGCACCTCTAGGCCCAGTATAAGAAGTGAGCAATTGCAGTTTGCTTTGTAGTTCCTACCAGATAGACCCAGACCACTCACAGGCAGCAGCTGACCTTGGCCTACATAGGAGCCAATTCCAAGAGATCCCAGAACAAGCACACCTGGTGGCCAGCTTCAAACCAAAATAGAACAGAGCCCAATTAGCCTCAAAAGTGGCACACCCAAAGAGTGGTCTCCATAGGCACCAGAGCCCATTGAACGAATCCTGCATTGTAAGATAAGCCCCAGCACAGCAGCTTGCACTCTATGGTGGTGGCTAATCCTCACAGCCAGTAAGCCTGAGGGTCAATCTCATCCACTGAAGTGCCGAAAGCAATCAAAGCTCAACTACAACAAGAGGGCATACACAACCCACACAAGGGACACTCCTGAAGCATCCGTATCAGGTGACCAGGGAAACTGCAACACTGGGTCCCACAGTACCCTTACTACATAAGGCCACCATTCCAAGACTGGGAAATGCAGGAGAACTACCTAATATATAGAAACAAATACAGAGAGGTAGACAAAATAAGAGGGAAAAAAAAATATCCCAAATGCAAAAACGTAAGAAGACTCCAAAAAGAAACTAAAAAAAGTGACGTCCAAAAAATGGCGGAGTGAGAGATGTCCCCAGATCTCTCCCCATGAAACAAAAATAAGTTGAACATCTAAAACTCAACAAAAAACACCCAAACTGCACACCAGCAAGTATGAGCATGGGAACTGCGCATAAGAGCTACCACAGGTCAGAACACCAGGAGTTGGGCAGTGGCCTGGGTGAAACAAAAGAGCTGCCTCTCAAAGCCAGAGCTCTCTGTAGGAGGAAGGAGGAGGGAGAAGGTAGGTATGGCAAGTTCCCTGAACAGACCAGCATGGGAGTGCTGTGAGCTCCAAGCTGCTGGTGGCAGTGCCCGGTCATCAGCGCAGAAAGCAGAGAAGCGGGGACAGCAGAGAAACAGCAGTTGATTTTTACCAGCACCGGTAGCAAAATCGAGACTGAGCTGCAGTCCCCATCCCTCAACCCAGAGGGCCTCTCCCCACCATATCTCCGAGACCGAACACCACAAAGCACCAGAGGAATCAGAGAAAATGTTAACAAAACTATTGCTAACACTGACAGGGACTGAAACTGAGGGTAGTGAGCATGATTAAACATCTATAAGGAAAAAAAAGCATTATTAAGGCTTTATATAAAGCAGGGATCAAGAGGCTTAGATGCCACGTGTTGAAAAACAAAAGAAAAATGCCTTCATTGCAATAGGTTAAAGAGACCTTTATATAATAAATCTTCTTTCTGGGGGAACAAAAAAGCAGAATACATTAATGTCCAAGCAGAGAAATACTTTATTAATCACCATGAACAACCAAAGTGACAAGGCATCTCAGAAAGAAAGAGAAAAATCTCCAGAAAATAAGCTTACAGACAGAAATATGTGACATAAGTGACAGAGAATTCAGGATGGTACTTCTGAAAAAACTCAGTGAGATCTGAAATGGATCATATCAACAATTTCAGGAATTAAAAAAACAACTAGATGAGCAGAGCATGGAGACTGAATCCCTCAGAAAGAACAGAATAGATCTTCTGGAGATAAAAACAAACCGACAAATAAACAAACAAACAACACTGCAAGAGTTGAAAAATGAAATAGATAGCTGGGGAAATAGAGTCGACCAAATGGAGCAAAGGATCAGTGATATCGAATGTGAAAGAGAAACACAAGAACTAGCTGAAACATCAGGAGAGAAAACATAAGAATAATGGGAATTCTTGAAGGAGAGGAAAAGGATCAGGGACCAGAAAGTATTTTGAAAAAAACAGTTGATGAGAATTTCCCAAATGCAAGGAATGAGCTGGAGTTTGGAATTCAAGAAGTCAACAGAACACCCAATTATTTCAACCCAAAAAGGCCTTCTCCAAGACACATTTTATTAAAATTATCAAAAATAAAAGACAATGAAATAACTCTCAGGGCAGCCAGGGAAAAGAAGATGATAACCTATAAAGGAAAACCCATTAAATTATTGTTGGACTTCTAAGAACAAAACTTACAAGCTAGAAAGGAGTAGAATCAAATATTCAAACTATTAAAGCAAAGAAACTATCAACCAAGAATAAAGTATCCAACAAATCTCTCCTTTGGATGTGAAGGAGAAATAAAGACCAGTCCAGATGTACAAAAATTGAGAGAATTCTCCACCAGGAGGCCTGCATTACAGGAAATACTGAAAAGGGACAGCTCACCTAAAAACAAAAACAAAAACAAAAACAAAAACAAAAACAAAAACCATAACTATGAGTGAGGCGGCTTGCAAGCAGATAGAAGCAGGGGAGTGCAATCCTTACTAAGAAAAGGGCATTATAAGCTTAAGCAATAAGAAGAGATTTGCTATAGCAAGACAGCAATGAAAGTTCAGTATACATAGAGATAAATTGAGACAACAATGACTGAAAAGGGGAAAATTTAAAGATCCAAATTCACAAAGGAGAATGGAGATAAGGCGCATGCAGAAGAAAATGGATGACTGTATGTATATAAATATCCTTTTCATATTCTTAATGGCAACCACACGACAAATATTCAGAAGTATACAACATAAAACAAGGACAAGAAGGAAACCCCAGAAAACCCAACCAAAATCAAAAACAGACATATAAGGAAAAAGGAAGCAATGAAAACACCCAGCTACCAGAAAGCAAAAGATAAAGTGGCATAAGAAGAGCTCACATTTCAATAACTGCAATTGATGTAAATGGACTGAATTCACCAATAAAAAGACACGGAATTCAGATTGGATCAAAAAACAAAATCCAACCATATGCTGCCTCCAGAAGACAAATCTCAGTTCCAAAGAAAAATACAGACTCAAAGTGAAAGGGTGGAAAATGATGTTTCAAGCAAATGGCATTCAGAGAAAAGCGAGAGTACCAGAACTAATATTTGATGAAATAGACTTCAAAATAAAAAAGCTAAACAAAGATACTGAGGAACACTTCATAATGATAAAGGGAATCATGCACCAAGAAGACATATCACTTGTTAATATCAATGCTCCCAATCAGGGAGCTTCGAAATATATAAAGCAATTACTAACAGAACTAAAAAGAGAAACAAATCAAAACACTATCATCCATCAGATATTAACAGATCATCTAAACAGAAAATCAGTAAGGAAATAACATCCTTAAGTGACACATGAGACCAAGTAAACATAATTGACATTTACAGAGCCTTTCATCCCAAAACAGCTGCTTATACATTCTTCTCTGGTGAGCAAGGAACAATCTCAAGGATTGACCACATACTGGGACACAGAGATAGCCTCAACAAATATAAGAGGGTTAAAATCATACCAAACTTCTTCTCTGATCATTATGCTTTGAAGCAGGGATCGACTGAAAAAACAAAGTAGAAGAACCACAAATACGTGGAAATTAAACAACATGCTACTGAAGAATGACTGGGTTAGAGAAGAAATAAAAAAAGAGAGACCAAGAGATACACAGAAAAACGATAATGATAGTCCTACATATCAAAACTTTTGGGACAGAGAAAAAGCATTAACAAAGGAATGTTCATATCATTACAGGCCTAACTCAGAAAACAAGAACAAGCCCAAATAAACAACCTAATGCTTCATCTTATAAAAACTAGAAAAGGAATAACAAATGAAGTCTAAAGTCAGCAGAAGGAAAGAAATAATCAAAATTAAAGCAGAAATAAATGAAATTAAAAAGAAAAAATAGAAAAAAAATAAATACAATGAAGAGGTTGTACTTTAAGAAGGTTAATAAAATTGACAAACCCCTGGCTAAACTTACTAAAGAAAAAAAGAGAAAGGACACGGATAAACAAAATCAGGGATGAAAAAGGAGAAATTATGACAGACATCGCAAAAATACAAAGAATCATACAACAATACTATAAAAATATATAAAATACTAAATTTTAACAACCTAGAAGAAATAGACCAATACTTACTAAAAAGATAAAACCTTCCTAGGCTGAAGAAAGAAAAATTGGAAAATCTAAATTGACCGATCAGCAGTATGGAAATTGAAACAATCATCAAAAACCTACCAAAAAGCAAAAGTCCAGGACCAGATGGCTTCACTGGTGAACTCTACCAAACATTGAAAAAAGATTTAATACCTATCTATTCTCTTCAAACTCTTCCAACAAATTGAAGAGGAGGCATTAATTCATTTTGAGTCCAGTATTACCCTGAAACCAAAACCTGGTAAAGATAACACACAAAAAGATATATATCTCTCATGAACATACATGCAAAAATCCTAAATAAGATACTAGCAAACCTAATACAGCAACATATTTAAAAGATTATACACCACGATCAAGTGGGCTTCATCCAAGAGGCACAGGGATGGTTCAACAAATGCAAATCGTTTAATGTCATACACCACATAAACAATTGAAAAAATAACAATCATATGATCATATCAGTAGATGCAAAAAAGCCTTCGACAAAATACAGCATTCATTTATCATCAAAACACCTAACAAAATCGGTATTGAAGGAAAGAACCTTAACATAATAAAGGCCATCTAAGACAAACTCTCAGCCAACATTATACTTAATGGCGAAAAACTAAAAATTTTCCTCTAAGATCAAGAACAAGGCAAGACTGTCCACTATCGCCACTGTTATTCAATATAACAGTGGAGGTCCCAGCAAGTGCCATCAGGCAAGAGAAAGATATAAAAGGCATCCAAATAGGAAACAAAGAAGTTAAACTGTCACTATTTGCAGATGACATGATTCTCTATATAGAAAACCCTAAGGACTACACAAGAACATTACTAGAAACAACAAGCAAATACAGTAAAGTTTCTGGATAAAAAATCAATGTTCAAAAATCCATAGTGTTCCTATACTCTAATAATGAAGTGTCAAAAAAGGAAGTTGAAAAAATAATTCTTTTTGTAATTGCAACAAAAAGAATAAAATACCTAGGGAAAAAATCTAACGAAATATGCAAATAACCTATATAATGAAAACTATAAGACCCTATTAAAAGTAATCGAAAAGGTACAAAGAAATGGAAAGATATTCCGTGTTCTTGGATTGGAAGAATCAACATAGTTAAAATGACCTTATTACCTAAAGCATTATACAGATTTAATGCAATCCCCATCAAATCCAATTGGCATTTTTTAAATAAATAAAACAAAAAACCATCAGATTTGTATGGAAATACAAAAGACCACGAATTGCCAAAGCCATCCTGAGAAAAAAGAATGAGGCTAGAGGCATCATTCCGCCTGGCTTCAAACTATAATACAAAGTGACAATAATCAAAATGGCATTGTATTGGCTGCAAATCAGACACACAGACCATGGAACAAAATTGAGAGTCCAGAAGTAAATCCTTGTTTATATGGGCAAATAATTTGCAACAAAAAAGCCAAAAACATACAGTGGAGAAAAGAAAGCCTCTTCAATAAATGATGCTGGGAAAACTGGAAAGCCACTGGCAAAAGAATGAAATTAGACTCTTGTCTATCACCACACACCAAAATTAACTCAAAATGGATTAAGGACCTGAATATAAGACCTGAAACAATAAAATGCATAGAAGGAAACATAGCAACAAAACTCAAGGACCTTGGGCTTAAAGAGGGTTTTATGAATTTGACCTTAAAGGCAAGGGAAGTGAAAGCAAAAATAAATTATTGGGACTACATCAAACTATAAAGCTTCTGCTGAGCAAAAGAAACCATCAACAAGGTAAAGAGACAGCTTCCCAAATGGGAAAATATATTTGCAAGCAATGCCTCTGGTAAGTGCCTAATATCCAAAATATACAAAGAACACATACGACTCAATAACAACAACAACAACAAATGATACAATCAAAAAATGTTTAGAGTACCTGAACAGACACTTCTCCCAAACATACAAATGGCTGACAAACATATGAAAAGATGCTCAACATTGCTAGCTATTAGGGAAATGCAAATCAAAACCACAATGATACCATCTCACAACTGTTAGAATAGCTGTAATCAACAGGACAAATAATAACAAATATTGGAGAGGATGTGGAGAAAATGGAACCCTCATACACTGCTGGTGGTACAGCCACTATGGAAAACAGTATGGAGGTCCCTCAAAAAACTAAGAATTGATCTACCATGTGATCCAGCAATCCCTCTACTGGGTATTTACCCCCAAAGACTTGAAAACTCATATCCAAAAAGACATTTGCACACTGATGTTCATAGCAGCATTATTCACAGTAGCCAGCACATGGAAACAACTGAAGTGTCATACAATAGATGATTGGCTAAAGAAGCTGTGGTAGATATATACAATGGAATATTATTCAACTTCATAAGAAGAGATGAAATATGGCCATTTGCAATGACATGGATGGATGTCGAGATAATCATGTTAAGTGAAATAAGCCGGAAAAAAAAGTTTAAAAATCACATTTTATCACTTATATGTGGGATATAAACCTAAAAGCAACAAACGAACAGGACAGAGACTCATAGACAGTAGACTAGTAGTTACCAGAGGGGAGGGTTGGGGGGAGGGAGCAGGTGTACAGGGTAAAAGGGGTCAAATATGTGGTGACAGAAAGAAATCTGACTATGGGAGGTAAACACACAATGTAAATATATATATGCCTTACTGTTAAAATGTTCAGCTGAAACATACTGAATTTCATTAACCAATGTTGCCATAATTAATTTTTAAAATGGGCAGAGTGAGAGCAGGCAAATGGCATAGATAATAGAAGCTTTGTTCATCATGCCTTGTGACCACATGAAAGTTGTGACAGAAATGTGGCACAAACAACAAGCAGAATCACCTGGGTTATAGATGAACAGAAGCCTTACGACTAGAGAGAGAAATAATAAATCACCTTGCAAATGTTGGAGGTTGGAGGGGGCGAAGACACAAGGATGCCCAGTCTCTAGCAGCTAAGTGGGACAGAGGCTATGGAGTGGCAGCCAACTTTGGCAGATCTTCCTCTTAAAGGGGCCATGTCCACAACCGAACATTTGCCGTGATGGATCTGCTTGCTCTTAGAACCAGTGCCAGGTAGGTTGTTTGTGGGTCATGAAGGACTTACAGGGGACACTGAGTTGTAGGAGTGAGGACCAGAGGTGAGGCTCTTTCCTGGGCAGAAGTGCTGGTGGTATCCATTGTTCCTCTGTTGAGCCCTCTCCCTCTCCCAGGGTGCAGACGCAGCACCATAGCTGAAACTTCATCAAACTGAAAAGCAGAGGTCGCTCCACCCACAGGATTCCCTGAAACTTCGCCTACCACAACTCACGGCCCTATCCAAGCTACATTCAGTTGGCCCTACCCAAGCTACATTCAGTTGTATCCTCAGAGAGTCCTGTTCCACTTGCTCAGTAGCACCAAGTCTCACACTGATGGCAGCTGACCTTGGTTTCTGGCATGGCTTTTTGAGGCAACTAAAAGCACAGCATCTGTGGATTTCTCGCTGATGGGCCCAAAAGGGCCCAAGCTAGGGTTAAACTTGGCCTGCAGCTGAATCCCTCTCAGGACTGTACCACTGGACACCAACTACACAAAGCCATGTTAATAAGTTTGGGAGACTTCATAGCTCTGCTTAGTATATACAAACAGACACAGAGAGGCAGCCAAAATGGGAAAACAAAGAAGCAGAAACCATATAAGAGAACAGAACAGAGATCTAGAAATAATGGAGTCAAGCAATCTAACAGATGCAGAGTTTAAACACTGCTTATAAAGATGCTCAATGAACTTAAGGGAAGTGTAGATGAATTCAGTGAGAACTTTTACAAAGAGATAAAAAACATAAAAATGGAAATGGAAATTATAAAAGGGAACCAGTCGGAAAAGAATACATTATTTGAGATGAGT
>NW_006443567.1:4975634-4989310 GCF_000325575.1 Pteropus alecto
GATGGGAGAGTGGTTGGGAAGACAGTGAAAAAGGGCAAAGGGATTAAGAAGTACAAATGGATAGATACAAAATAGTCATGGAGATATAAAGTGTAGCATAAGGAAAATAGTCAACAATGTTGTAAAAAATATATAAGGGGGAAGAGGGATACTAGATTTAGTGGAATGACCATTTTGTGAGTTATATAGATCTATAATCACTATGCTATACAACTAAAACTAATATATTATTGTATGCCAACTATAATTGAAAAAACTCATTGAATTGTACAATGCAAATACAAGCAACTAATCATCTACTATACATCAAAAAAACTGGAGGAAAAAATAAAATAAATAAAAAATGGGCAGAGGACCTGAATAGACATTTCTCCAAAGAGGACATACAGACGGCCCATAGGCATATGAAAAGATTCTTAGCATTACTAATCATCAGAGAAATGTTAATTGAAAACACAATGAGATATCACCTCACACCTGTCAGAAAGGCTATCATCAGTTAATCAACAAAAAACAAGTGTTGGCAAGGATGTGGAGAAAAGGGAATCCTTGCGCAACATTGATGGAATCAAAAATTGATACAGCTACTATGGAAAATATTTTGTAAGTTTCTAGAAAAATTAAAAATAGAACTAACTTATGAGCCAGCAATTCCACTTTTGGTTATTTATCCAAAGAAAACTCAAATACTAATTTGAACACATATATGCCCCCATATGTTTATTGCTGCACTATTCACATTTTATTGATAGCCGAGATATGGAAGCAACCTAAGTGCCCATCAATAGATGATTGGATAAAGTTGTGGTACATATATACAATGGAACATTTCTCAGCCATAAAACAAAGAAAAATAAAATAAAATCTTACCATTTGTGACAACATAGATGGACCTAGAGGATCTTATTCTAAGTGCAATAAGTCAGACAAAGATAGACATATACCATATGATGTCACTTGCATGTGGAATCTAAACAAAAACAAAACCAAACAAACAAACAAACAAAAATCAGAAACAGGCTCTCAGATACAGAGAATGAACTGGTGATTGCCAGAGAGAAGAGGGTTCAGGGGGCTGGGTGAAAAAGGTGAAGGGATGGAGGAGTACAAATTAGTAGTTACACAACGGTCACAAGGATTTAGAGTATAGTATAGAGTCAATATTATCATAATGATTGTGTGTAGCACCAGATGGGTGCTAGAGTACTTGGAGAAATCACTTCATATATTGTATAAATGTCAAACTTTATAAAATTTTAAATTATAAAAAATTTAAGAGTGTCTAAGACAGGGCTTCTTAAAGAAGAGTTTTAGAAAATAGATGTCAGAAACACGCTTCATGATTTTACTTATTTTTTTCCTGATATGACAATAACCAGAATCTACTGGTTTCTGATACCTACAATTTAATTGTAAAATAGATATGGGAACATTATACCGTAATGGTATCTCCTCTCTTTCATATTCTGCAATTCAAGAAGAGCCATGTGCTTAGCACTATGAAGGATAAAAAATAGGCATAAGACGTAGTCCCTGTTCTGAAAGAGATTTTATTCTAGTTGGGGAGACGTGCTCAGAAGTTGGGAGCAGACACACCTGGACTTAGTGAATGGGCTCAGCTTTGAGAGACTTAGAAAATACATCGAGTAGGTGGAACATGAGCCCAAACACTGAGGTAAGTTTAGACCTTGATAGAGAAGGAAGTATGGTATTATTAAAGTTTTCTAATAAGATGAATCATATCACATTATTCCCTTGTTTAAGCCCCCTCAACTTCCCATTGCTCCTACAATAAAATCTAAATTCTTTATTATAGTTTATAAGACCCTTGTGAGATTTGACCATTCCTTACATCTCTACTATCACTGTTGCCATCTAGTGCCACCCTCTGTCTCGTGCTGTCCTGAACTTCTCTGTGTTCTTTGAAGATGTCAAACTCCTTCCCACTTCAGGACTCTTAAACACGCTGTCCTCTCTACTTGGAACACTTGACCATCCACCACTTCTTCAATATAATTTTTTTCACAAAGCTCATGAAACCCATAACTTCTTCTTTGTCTCCCTTCCATTAGAATATAAAGTCCACAAAAATGGGACCTTATCTGTCTTCTTCACCACTGTGTTTCTAGCATAGTGTCTGGCGCAATGTAAGCATTCTATAAATATGTGTTGACATGTTAAAAATAATATTGGACTAAATTGCATTATTATAATGGGAAAAAAATGAAAGTTTACCTGTCAGTAGACAGTGTGTAGAGTGGGTTAAAAAAGGAGAAATTAGAGTACAGCAAACTGAATAGGAAGCAGTTGGAGCAATCCAGACATAAAGGAATAAAGGCCTGGACTAAGACTGAAAGAAAGAAATAGAATGAACAGAAATAAGAAGCTTCTGAAGAAGAATAAGAAGAAAGTTGTGATTGGTTAGCTATAAAATATGGAAGGGCTATGTTAAAAACTCCTGCAAAATAAGCCAAGGATATCAGAAGTTAGAGATGATGGTCAAAGAGAGAATGAAATTAGGTGAGTTAGTTTTGGGGAAAGGAAGTACTAAATTCACTTTGGGGGGCATGTTGAGTTGGCAGTACTAATCGGACATGCAAGTGTTCAGAATATAAGTGGATAGAGGTTATGGATAGAAATGCAGATTTGAGAGATATCAGCATTGAGGAGATATGTAAAGCCATGAGATTGAATGAATTCTAAAAAGGAGAGTGTAGAAAAAAAGGACTGAAATGCTGAAGACTGAACCTTGGACAAAGGCTAGGATTAGGTGATAGGAAGAGGCAGTAAAATAAAAAGAAGACACAGAGTGGTACAAGGAGAATACTGCAAATCACATTGAGAGAATTTCAGAGACTAGGTGTTGAGTAGTGTTAAATAAAGAAGCCAAGGATGGTGAAGACTAGGGAGAAGTCGCTAGATTTGGCAAGAGATCACTGTGAACTTTTGAGAGTCAGTATTCAGTGTAGTGTGCTGACAGAAGCAATGCAAGTGGTGGAGCTAAAAAGATTTTTCTCAGCAGTGTGACCACTGAGGATTACAAGTAACTTTTGGAAGAAGCTGTTGTAATATAAGACTGTCAGAAAAGGGCATCCTGAATCAAAGTGTTAGGTAATGAAGAAAACATAAGCCTAAAATCACTGTGCTCAATACGTCCAACTGCACATTACACAAATATAAAAGCCAGTAACTCAGTAGGGGAGAAATCCAAAACAAAGGACAGAGTGGGTATAGACTACATCTACATACAGTGAGATGGGTAAATCTCACAAACAAAACTTAGAGAAAGAAACCAGATACAAAAGAAGACAGACATCACAGAGTACACCTTGTATGATTCCGTTTACATACAATTCAAAAACAGGCCAAATTAATCTATGTTGTTAAAAGTCAAAATAGTGGTTGCCTTTGGGGAAGGTGAGTAGAAAGAGGCCCAATAGTGGCTTCAGGGGTGCATATCATGTACTGATTACTGATGGTGGGTGCTAGTTACAAAGTGTGTTCACTTTGTGATAACATTGAGCTGTACACTCATGATGTAGGCTTATTTCAATGAAAACTTTTTTTAAAAAATAAAAAACAAACAGGAAGAGCCTGCTTAGACCAAAATGGTGAGATATTCTCAGACCTTCAGTTTTAAATAGAACTTCTGGTAGCCAGGAGATGAAAGGAGGCCTGCATGGTCTTCTTATACTCAGGAGTTGAGACCAGCAGTACACAAGTAATGCTATATCAAAAAGAAGCCACCACGAAGATGCCCAGTTTCTCAGAAAATGTTTAAATTTGTCTTAAGGCTTTGATTTCTGACAAGTTTCCATTGTTAATTTTTACATATTTGTTGAAGTTGAGAGTTAGAATCAGAGAAAACACTTAAAATTTCCCAAACTGGCCTACATCAGTGATGTGACTTGAGATAAAACCAGAACTTAAAAGTGAGGCAGGTAGAGATGGAATGCTGCTTTACTTTGTTGAAAAGGGCTTAAAGCTTTCAAACTTCATTATTTCACCAACTTTATTATTTTATAATCCATTCCATTTTTCACCTGCTTCAAGCATCATCTAAAAAGTTTCCAACACAGCTGAACCCAAGTAGCAACCCCAAATGAGTAATCCTGAGAATTGTACATCTAGTTCCTCACAGATAATTGATTATATGACCACACATTTACTTTATCTAATTTTACTAATTTAAAAGTTATTCAAGTCAGTTAATTTTTATACTTGGAGGCTATTCAAAAGTGATTACACATAACCCTTTCTGTGCTTTGGAACACAATGCTACTGTTTAAAAACATTCACAAGGGACAGTATTGCAGCTAAGTACATAAGGTCCCTTCACCAGTTCCCCAGGCTTTGCAATTTTTTATCCCCAAAGCATAAAAATGAACACGATGAATTTGTTCCCTATTCCTTCCATTAATTGTTAATTGATGCTTATTACATTATGGCTATCTTCAAGTCTCTTTAGAGAATCTGAAATACATTAAGTAATTCTGTGATTACCTGTAAAAATGAAAAAAATCAAGACCATGATCATCATGTACCCAAAGTACAAAATGGTACTTGCAATGCCCACGATTTGAAGTTTTTTAAAGAAGTAATGAACTGCATACATAAAAAGATAAACAGCTGTAAAACTGCTAGTAAAAAAAGGCTCTCCACAACCAATGATAATTCTGCAAAAAAAGTAAAAAAAAACGAACTTTTTAGATGAAATTCTAACTACAAATGAGTTAGCAATTATTGTAATAACAATATTAAGTAGGCTCTGTAAGATTATAGATTAAAAGAAATAAAGAGGGAATTTTATAAGAAATTTAATATAATATATACTGTCTGACTAATCTATGTTCCCATTGGGGTCCTCTAACAATTATAAACCGTTTTTTTTTTCCTAGGGGTCCCACAAGTACCCTTGAGAACTATACTTATAATGAAAGCATCCTCTCTATCATGACGCTGCTTCAGCCTTGGAAGCTTCCAGGTGAGTTTCAATTTACTGGCTAGAGTTGTGCCAAGCCTGAATTGATGCCTTAGGCCATGAAATAAGGTTAATATAGAAATTTAAGATAGACTTTTATGCTTAGTGGGATTTATTTTAACCAGGTAAATTTAAGAACCATGGGGGCATGACTGAGGTCAATATGCAGGTTAGTATCATCCTGCCCCATGGGCTCCTGCAGATAATAGTTTTACTATAAAGCAACTATGGTTAAAGACCAAAGAGATAATGCAGAAAAGAGTTAACATAGCAAGTTTGAGGCTGCTATCTTTAGAAGGGCTTACTTGCAAGGCTGACCCTTGGCTTACATCTAGGAATTTGAAATTTAATTATTCCTTGACTGATAAGACTGGTTTGCTATACCTAGACTGTATAACCAATGTGATTTATGGTGAACACTAACTTGCCTTTTGGGAGTCTGGAATTTCATAGTTGCTAGTCAGTGGGTGCTTATGTGACTAGCCCCCAATAAAAACCATGGATGCTGAGTCTCTAATAGGCTTCCCTGGGCAGAAATATTGCACATGTATTACTTTATTTTTTACTGTTGAATAAAGGAGAACAGTTGGTATGTTCACTCATGGGAGAGAGAAAGCATAGGACGACTGTACAAGGATTTCTCCAGGCTCCATCTTTTTCTCTTGTCGATCCTGTTGTGTTTCCTTCTGCTATAATAAACTGTAGCCATAAATATATCTATATGTTGAGTCCCATGAATCCTCCTAGTGAATCACCAAACATGTGAGTAGTCTTGGGGGCTACCAGAACATTTTCTGAGAAACAAAAATACATATTATATGTTTATTATCATATGTCTCGTTAAAGATTATTGCAATTTTTCTCTGAGGAAATGTACCATAGAATTAATGAGTAGCTAAATATATACATAATTATAAATTTTTACCTTTATACCTATAACTCAAGAAGAAAACTCTCTAAGGCATCATGTATATAATAATTATACCCTAAAACCTCTATGGTCACCTTTAGAGAGTCACTTTTAACTATCAAGACAAGAGAGATTTAGAAGATTTTAAAAAACAATGTTCACCCCTACCTTAGTTATCCAGAATAACATCAGGAAAAAAATGGAGGAAGAGTGGAGTAAAAAGAACTGTTTATGCCCATGGTAACCAAAAGGTAATAAAATTAAAGAGAAATTGCCTTTAGCAGCCATTTCAAACCCATAAAACATAATCCTGGCCTAAGCTACAAGAAAAAAGTAATTGTTAAAAAGAAAACATCATTGAACCAGATCTTTTATATGTCTAAATATCAAATCAGTTCCCTGTATTTTCTATGTTAACTGAATATTATTATTACACAGCAATTAATGTAACCAGCCAGAGAGAAATTGTTTTCTGTTTAAATTTTCCATCAAAGTAGCATTAACTTGATAGCTGCATCAAAATGAAAATGTCATTAGGAAGACACTATATAAAACCAATCCCAAATTGTAGAAACCACACAGTTAACATTTATATCCTTTCTCAATACAAACTTCTAATTTTAATAATGCAAGTTTAGAAAGCTTAACATGCATTAGTTTCTTATGTCTTACCTCAGCACATAAATGAAAATAACACAGCAAAACTGTAGCTTCTGAACAGGTAATAAGTAGAATTATAAAGACTAAGAAAAGGAAGGCAAACATGAAGTATATCTGATGAGACCTGAAAATAAAAATGATAGCTTTAAAATTAACTTGAACTTAAAAGCACTAAAAGATCAGACCAAATCTATATAGAAAAGCACACACTTTACTAATCCTTAATTCTTCATTCCAAACTTTCATCTATCCTTTTAGCATCAAAAAGTATATGTTCCCTTATCTATTCAGCCTCAGAATTTGGCCACATCTTCTCTAGTCAGAATCAGTGTTGCTACTTATCCATATTCCATATTTCTTTGCTCATATAATTTAGTTTTCACTTAAGACCTACCAATATCTCTATAATTTTCTCAATATACATTTTAAAACGTGCTTTCTCTTTAGAAATAGAAGGTTGTAAATGCCATAAATATCAGTGACTACATTATACAACAGAAAACCAGAGACTCAAACAGCACTTTGCCTTTGAAGGTCTATTGACAGGCAGTCTCCCCAAATAGGTCGTTATAGCACAGCACACATAATTCTATTAACTACTTTCAAATATACATCTTTTAAAAAATTTGTGTGTGGATTACATTTAGGTCCAATTTTGAAAGAATAAAGTAATTTCTTTCATTATTATAGAGCTGAACTGACTAAATTTGTGTGAGCAATATAAAATTTTAAAAGCCTTATGAAGATAAGAAATTCATGAAGCAATCAATATCCCATTTTAAAATCTCATGTAAAATATACACCTTGGTGTGAGGACGAAGGATAGGGGTTGGGGACAATCATTTATATAGGTAATAAATATATACAAAGTAGTACACAACAAGTACCCTGTTCCTCATTAAACCAAAAATTAATTTGTTTAACAAATTGTTTAGTTTTCTCTTTAAAATTAATTTTCCATTAAAAACTTCTGAAAAATATGGCTACTATAATCTATATTGCAGCATGTTAAATATTTAGTTGCTGACAGTATAACAGATTTTATTGCTTATCTTTCAAATAAATTTGGCTTAATGCTGTTTAAAAGGTGAACAATTAATGTGTATGATTAAGCCTAATTTCTAAGGGCTTAAAAGTTTTGTCTGAAAGATTCCTTTGGGACAAAAGTGTTATAAACACACACAGTTGACAGCTGCATTTTATTTTATGGAGAGGGATCTCAAAAAATCCCTCTACAGTAATACCCTACTTGGCCAGCTCCTGAAATCAGAATGCAGTCAAGAATCAGGAAGTAAGAAAATAAAATAAAAATTTAAAAATAAAGTATTTAGAAGCAAAAAAAAAGAAAGAAAGGAAAAAGAAAAAAGAAAAAAAAAGAACTCAGAGCAAAGCTTGGGCACCCAAGCTGTTGAACCTCAATTAGAGGGCCCTGGTTCCTACTTTACATGCTTTCTAACTACCTTGGTTATTAGAATTTCTTAAACCATAACAGAGTAAAAGTAGCAAATAAAAAGAGGAAAGTAATAAGGAGCAGGCATCCTGACACCAGAACTAACAGTTGACAGAAAGGAGGACAGAAAAACATTACTTACAACTTAGTACAGATGAAGACCCAAAATCAGTGATCTTCAAATTATTTTTAACAGAGGAACTCTAACTGAAATCTCTCATAGAAGGCCGGTATGGAAAACAGATAAAAATCAGAGATACCCCTTCCTATCTTTAGGCATTTCCCTCCAAGAGATACCCCTTCCACTCCCTGCAAAGTCTCAGACAAGTACAGTTTGAGACCAACTTTTCTAACTTACCTGGGAAAGCTTACAAAAGGTAATTAATTTTTAAAAGGAAACATTTATATAAATTTCTATGAAAAACCGGCTTTAAATTTTTGAGAATTAAGTCTTAGTTAAATTCTCTCAAGTCACATTGTTATTTCCTGGATAAAGTAAGGACAAATGAAATTTCGCCATACCAGAATTTAACCACCTTGAAATATAGGAATATTAATTGATTAACAATTATGATTTTTGAGATAATGAAGATACAATACCAAATACTGTTTAAAATAAAAAAGAGTTGAATAAAAATACAGCCAAAAGGTAAAATGCCACTGATTATGATGCCAAAAAGTAGCTTTGTAAAGAAAGTCTTTTGAGAAATCTGACAGGGAATCTGGTTTGTGTGAACTGGACAGCTGAACTAATCGAAAATAAATCAAGTGAAAGTGAGTATGGCATGAAATCCAAGTAAATTTATACAGATATAATCACAATACAGAATGTTGAATCTGAACAGGACATGGAACATTTCCAAGAGCAGTCATGTGGATAGAGGCTAAACCAATGCTGTGCAATAGAAATATAATGCAAGCCACATATGCAGTTTTAAATTTTTAGTAGCCACATTTTTAAAAGTAAAAAAAAAGAAATTAATTTATTTCATTTTATTTAACATGCCCAAATAGTATCATTTAAGTTTGTGATCAATACAGAAATTATTCATCAGATTTTTTATATTCTTCTTATTGTTGCTCTACGTGTTTGAAAACCAGTGTTAATTTTACTCTTACAACATATCTCAATTTGGACTAGTCATATTTCAAGCATTCAAATGCCACATATGGCTAGTGGCCACCATACTAGATAGCACACAGCTAAACAATCAGGATGTTTATACTTTCTTATAAATTTCAAGAGAGAAATTGGACAATATTTATTAGTGATTATTTCAATATAAAATACTACATGATGTCAAAAAGTTTTTAAAGTTTGTCTAAGAATTCGTCTCTCAAAATTTATCAATATTTTCCTGAAAATTTCCTTTTTTCTGCTCTCTGTCGAACTCTCCCTCCTGTTTTGTCTTGTCTGATTTCATCCCTGCAAGCTTATGTTATATCTTTGTACAATTCTTTTTCAGTGTGGACTCATTTAGATTTTTTGGTATCTTGCTCCTTTCCCTGTACAAGGAATAGGCTAGCCTCAAATCTGTAAACTGAACAGCTCCATTTCTTAGACTACATCTTGGTTCTCCTTCCCCAATGTATAATCCTATTACTTTTCTGACTTTGTTAAAGTCAGCCTTCCTATAATATGTCTTTTTAATTTTGTCCATTAGAGGGGAATATAAACAACCTATAAAGTGAGAAATGCATTTTTTAAAAAGTCTTTTAAAGTATTAGTCTTTTATTTAAATTTTTTAAAAATATTTTTTTCCAAAATTATTATTCTTTGTAGTTTTCTCCAGTGGTGCACTTTGCATTCCATGTATAGTATATACACACTGAGGTATTATTTCAGACATCACTCAATGCCCAAACACAGTATTTTAAAGTTTACCTTCTTCTTGCTTCCAAAGTATGCACCAACAAATGTCAGTGGTACCGAGATTCCAAACCACATTGCAAGGATACCTATTAGAATATCAAAGGAAATGGCAGTCGATGACTTTCCACCCAAATAATTTGATTCATAATAAAGAAGACAGTGAAGACAAAACTAGGGGGGGGGGAAGTCATCAAAAAACAATATGCTTCAGGAAAATGTTATAAATGTGCTTTATGTGAATGTCATAACATTCTTTCAGTGGGAACTATATAATAAATGACAAAGTTAAACCCTAGAAGAATATTAAATCACACTATGTAAACCCAGTAATTGAATAGGGGCTTATACCCAATACCATATAAGATAGCAGCTTATTATAGGACATAATTTCCACCTCCTACTCAAATTTGCACCTCCAGAGTCTAGAAGGAAATAAACAGTGCGTGGAGTAATATACCATGCAATATACAATATACTGAACACAATTTTTAAAATCCATATATTAAAAACAGATTTTGGAATCCTAGACCAAAATGAGCAATAAGAAGCTTCAGGTCAGACGTATTCAGTTAAAACAGAGTTTTAAATTAGTCACTCAAAATCTGCTAAAATCTACTGGATAAATCACCAGGCAAGCCCAGTGTTTGTGCCCCTATTTGTTCCAGACAAGTTTGATCAAAGTTACGGGTAAGTATGGGTATGGATATGGATGTGACTGTCTCTGAAAACCTAAAAGATGAAGTGGTAAAGTTGGGCAGAGGCTAGATTGTGGATGGCTTTGAATGTCAGATTAAGAAAGGTAGACTTTATCCTGTCATCATCAGGAAGCAACTGAAGGGTTTTTATACTTAAAACTGAGGTTCACAGTGCAGTTTCTCAGGAAGATGAATCTACAGCATTACAGAGGACAGGCTAGAGAAATGCTAGGGACAGGAAGATTAGATATACAAAATGGTAAGAATCTGTACACTGTGATGATAATTAAAATGTAAAGGGTGGACAAAAAAAAGACATTAAGAAGTAAGAGACAAACCTAAGGTGGAAGATGGTGGACTAGGTAAAAGCAGAGTTTGCCTCTTCCCAGGTCCGCATTGAAATTATAACCAAATTATAAAATAATCAACGTGGAGAATCATCTGAAATCCAGCTGAACGTAACACCTACGTCTGATAATATAAAGGAGCCACATCAAAGCTGGTCAGAGGGGCAAAGTCGCGAATTGGGCTTAACCCGCACCTGCGGGTGGTGGAGGATCCCCAGGAGGGACAGCAAGGCTGCAGAGGCTACCCCGAAGGAGAGGGGGGTCCTGGCCTCATCTGGGAGCTCCCCAGCCCAGGATCCCAGCCCAAAGAAGAGGAGATTCCAATAACTCTGACTGTAAAATCCAGAGGAGATTCTGGCTGTCTGGGTGAGATGGAAGGAGACTGAAACCCTAGATGCCCCTTTGAAAGACTCATGCTCAGGCTTTCTGACCTGTGGACACTCACTCGAGACACTGGTAGTGGATCAAAGTCTCACATGGGATGCATACCGAGAAAGTCTTCAGTACCTGGCACCAGAATGAGGGCTGGAAGGACAGCCACCATTGTACCTTAGTCCCGCCCTGCTACTGGGCAATCTACAGACCGCTGACTGTGCAGACTCCCCTCACAGGGCCATTAGGAAGCGCTGGCCTGAGGGGATTAGCCCGCCCCACCCGCCTGCATATTGCCCAGCGCTTTTGTTGCTTGATGGCTGCCACGCCCTGTGCCGATTCTGGGGCCAAGCTTTCACAGGGGTCTGGTCTTACTGTGATCTGTGACTAAAACAAAAATGCCTGGGCAAAGAATTTGCAGCAAAACTGAGGCTGTATTGGATGGACCACCCTAGACTCCCCGAGACTCCGCTTCACTCAAGCCACAAAGCGCCTGCAGCCTATTGACAGGCAGCCTCCCATGCCCTGCTGGCTCTGGGGTTGCACAGTCTGCGCAGGCAACAGAACTTAGCTAGAGCAGTGAGCACATTTCAGGGAAAACAGTTGTGGGCAGACCACTGCTGCCTGTACGGGTTGCAATATCTCTTGAGGGGATCGCAGGAGTCTGTATTGGCCTGACAGCCCCTGACTCACTGAGCTCCTGCCCCATCTAATACACAAAGTGCCCACCACGCATTGATAGGCAGCTGCCCCTGCCCTGGGGTAGCACATTTAGGCCCAAGGTGAGCAGCAGCTGACCTTGCTATGAGTAGAAACTTGTATAGGAGCCACAGAGACAGTGCTGGCATGTGAACTGACACTGCAGTAGCAGGGGGAAATTTACTCAGTAGACCCAGGAGACTCCCGGGATTCCTGTGCCACCCTACACGCATGTGACCCAGAGGCTTTTCCAGTTTCAGAGACTTACAGGCAACTGAAAGGCAGTGTCAGACCTGGAGGAGCACTGTTCCCTCTGTTAAACTGCCCTAGGTCAGGGACGGGGGATAACCGGACTGCTTCCTACAGCGTTGTGTCTTCCACTTACCTATAGATCCAGCATAGGCAACAACCATCTGTGGATGCTTTATAGATCCCACCAGGTAGCCCTGAGCAATCAAAAGCAGTGGCTGAACTTGGCCTACTGGGGAGCCCCTTCTAAGGGGCCACAAAACCAATGCATCCAGAGGCTTATACCAGACCGCAACAGAGCAACTCCTGACTAGGCACATTAGCAATACACAAAAAGGGTGGTTGCAACAAGAACACAAGCCTGCTAGGTCAAATCCCACTCAGTGGAGTCAGCCCCCACACAGCAACTCTTCCCCTGTAGGTGCAGCCAGTTCTCACAATTAGTCAGCCTGAGTGCTAATCCCATCCTCTGATGTACTAACAAAAATAAAGGATTATCAACAACAGAAGATCACACACAATCGACACAAAGATCACATCCAGAGCCCCAGCATAAGGGGAAAGGGAAAGTGTGCCAGTGGGCCACATAGGACATCTTCCATCTGGCCAAGGTTGAGGGATGAAACAAAGGTTTCTGACACATAGACATGAACAAAAAGAGGCTAATAAAATGAGAAAACAAAGAAATATACCACAAATGAAACAAGAGGAGAAAACTCCAGAAAATAAGTTAAATGAAATGGAGGTAAGCAACCTAACAGAGACAGAGTTCATAATAATAGTTATAAGGAGGCTCAAGAAGCTTAGGAAGAGAATGGATGAGCACAACAGGAACCTCAACAGAGAGATAGTAAGCATTAAAAAAAAAAAGGATATAGAAACCATAAAAAAGAACCATACAGAAATGAAGAATACAACAACCAAAATGAACAATACACTAGAAAGATTCAACAGTAGATTGGACGAAGCAGATCAAATCAGAGAACTGGAAGACAAGGTAGCACAATACACCCAATCAGAACAACAAAAAGAAAAAAAAATAATTTTAAAAAATGAGGATAGTTTAAAAGACCTCTGGGATGACATGAAGCATAAAAATATTTGGATCATAAGAGTACCCAAAGGAGAAGAGAGAGAGCAAGGGATTGAGAATCTATTTGAAGAAATAATGACAGAAAACTTCACTAACCCAATGAAAGAAATAGGCAAACAACCCCAGGAAGTTCAGAGAGTCCTAAACAAGATGAACCCAAAGAGGCTCACACCAAGACACATCATAATTAAAATGGCAAAGGTTAAATTCAAACAGAGAATATTAAAAGCAGCAAGAGAAAAGCAATTAGTTACATACAAGGAAATGTCCATAAGACTCTCAGCCAATTTCTCAACAGAAATTTTACAGGCCAGAAGGGCTTGGCAGAAAATATTCAATGACGAAAA
>NW_006443567.1:4994898-4996725 GCF_000325575.1 Pteropus alecto
AATGAACAAGACAAACAGAGACTCATGCACATGGACAATGTTTTAGTGGTTACCTGAAGGGAGTGGGGAGGGGGAAAGGAGGAAGGAGAAAAAAATTAAAAAAATTAAATGTTAAAAAATTAAAAATATATAAGAATAGAAAAAAAATAAAAGTACGAATATAAAAAAAAGAAAATTTGCTTTCATAAAATAGAACTAGATCTCTCTGTTTGGGACTATGATGAGTAGAGAAAGAAGAAGAGGGATAGGTAGAGATAACACCAGATAAACACCTATGTTTTTCAAATCATAATAGTATAATAATTATTTATTTTCAAGAATATATTTTTCATATAAATTTCCTATTTTATACTGCAAAAAAAAAAAAATCCAGTAATACACCCATAATAGAAGACTTTAACATCCCATTGACACCAATGGGCAGACCTTCCAGGCAAGGAATCAACAAGGAAACAATGGGCCTAAAAGACACATTAGACCAGATAGATTTATAAATATTCTCAGAGTATTTTACCCCAAAGCAGCAAAATATACATTCTTCTCAAGTACACATAGAACATTTTCCAAGATAGATCACATGTTAGGACACAAAATAAGTCACAATAAATTTTAGGAGATTGAAATCATATCATCCAACTTCTCTGATCACAATGGTATGAAATTAGAAATCAACTACAAAAAAATTGGAAAATATACAAACACATAAGGCTAAATGACATGCTATTATACAATGAATGGGTTATCAATGAGATCAAGGAAGAAATCAAAAGATACCTAGAGACAAATGAAAATGAAAACATAACAACTATAAGTCTATGGGACACAGTGTAAACAGTCCTAAGAGAGAAATTCATAATAATACAGGCTTACCTCAAGAAACAAGAAAAAGCTCAAGAAACAAGCTAACCTTACACTTAAAAGTACTAGAGGGACGGTGCACAGAAACATGACAGAGTGAGAGATGTACCCAGATCTCTCCTCGCGAAACAACAATAAGCTGAGCATCTAAAACTCAACAAAAAACATCCAATCTGCACACCAGCACGTCTGAGCATGGGATATGCACATAAGAGCTACCCTAGGTCAGAACCCTGGGAGTCAGGCGGTAAACTGGGAGAACAAAGAAGCTGCCTCTCCCAGCCAGAGCTCTCTGCAGGAGGAAGAGGAGGGGAGAAGGTGCAGCAGCTTCTCTGAAAACCCTGCCTGAGAGAGCTGTGAGATCCACGCAGCAGCAGTGCCCAGGGATCAGTGTAGAAAGCAGAGAAGTGAGGATGGGAGAAAAGTAGAGATGGCAGAGAAGCAACAGTTGATTATGACCAGCCATGGTTGGAAAATGCCAGGCTGAGGCACAGCTCCTATTCCTCAACCCAGAGGGTCACTCCTCCATATCCTGCAAGACCAAACACTGCAGAGCCCCAGGGGAATCTGAGCAAACACTACCGAAACTATTGCTAACACTGACAAGGATTGAGACTGAAGGTAGCGAGCGTGATTGAATATCTATAAGAAAAAAAGAGATCCAAGTAGACACCATCTACTGGAAACCAAAGGAAAAACACCTTTGCAACAGGCTAAAGAGAGACTTTTATATAATAAATCTTTCTGGAAAAAAAGAAAAGCATACTTCCTTTAATGTCCAGGCACAGAAATAGTCCATTAAACACCACGAACAACCAAGGTGACAAGGCAGCTCAGAAACAAAGAGAAAAATCTCTAGAAAATAAACTTATAGACATAGAAATATGCTATTTAAATGACAGAGAATTCAGGATGGTACTTCTGAAAAAACTTAACGAGATCCTAAACGAATCATATCAACCATGTCAG
>NW_006443567.1:4998425-5015293 GCF_000325575.1 Pteropus alecto
TGTCTCCACACCTCTTCAACACTGTATTGGAAGTCTTAGCCACAGCAACAAGACAAAAAAGAGAAATAAACAGTATCCAAATCAGAAAGGAAGAAGTAAAACTCTCATTATTTGCCAATGACATGGTACTATACATGGAGAACCCTAAAGATTCCACAAAAAAACTGTTAGAACTGATCAATGAATTCAATAAAGTAGCAGGTTACAAAATAGATATTCAGAAGTCAGTGGCATTTTTAAACACCAATGATGAACTTTTGGAAAGAGAAATTAAGAAAACAATCCCATTATTTACAATGGCATTGAAAACTATAAAATACCTGGGGATAAAATTAACCAAAGAGGTAAAAGACCTGTTCTCAGAAAATTATATATCTATGAAAAAAGAAATAGAAGAAAATACAAATAAATGGAAGCATATACTGTGCTCATGGGTAGGAAGAATTAATGGCCATACTACCCAAAGCAATCTATAGATTCAATGCAATCCCTATCAAAATCCCAATGGCATTTTTCAGAGAGCTAGAACAAATAATCCTAAAATTTATATGGAATTGTGCTGTCTTCTTTCACAATCTTGAGAAAGAAGAACGAAGTTGGAGGTATCACACTACCTGATATCAAACTATACTACATGGCTACATAAACAAAACAGCATGATACTGGCATAAAATCAGATACACTGACCAATGGAACAGAATAGAGAGCCCAGAAATAAATCCATACCCATATGTTCACTTAATATATGACAAAGGAGGCAAAAACATACAATGGGCTAACAACAGTCTCTTCAGTAAACGGTGCTGGGGAAATTGGACAGATACATGTAAAAAAAAAAAAAAAAGGAAACTGGATCACTTTACTCCGTATACAAGAATAGATTCAAAATGGATTAAAGGTTTAAATATAAGACCTGAAACCATAAAACTTCTAGAAGAAAACATAGGCAGCAATCTCTCTGACATTGCTACTAGAAATTTATTTTCAGTCTTATCTCCTCAGGCAAGGAAAACAAAATTAAAAATAAACAAATGGGACAACATCAAACTAAAAAGTTTTTGTACAGCAAAGGAAACCATCAACAAAATGAAAAGACGACCGACCAAATGGGAGAAGATATTCGCTTATGATACATCTGATAAGAGGCTAATATCCAAAATATATAACTCTTGCAACTCAACAACAAAAACAAACAATCCAATTTAAAAATGGACAGAAGATCTGAACAGATACTTCTCCAAAGAGGAAATACAGATGGCTCTTAGACATATGAAAAGATGCTCAAGGTCGCTAACCATCAAAGAAAAGCAAATTAAAACCACAATGAGATAATCACCTCACACCTGTCGGAATGGTTATCATCAATAAATCAAAAAACAAGTGTTGGTGAGGATGAGGAGAAAAGGGAACCTTCATACATTGTTGGTGGGATTGCAAATTAGTGCAGCCACTGTGGAAAAGTAAGGAGGTTCTCAAAAAAATTAAAAATGGATATAACTTTTGACCCAGCAATTACACTTCTGGGTATTTATCCAAAGGAAATCAAAACAATAATTCTTAAAGATCTACACACTCCAATATTCATGGCAGCACAATTTACAATATCCAAGATATGGAAGCAACCTAAATTTCCATCAACAGACAATTGGGTAAAGAAGTTGTGGTTCATATATACAATCGAATATTACTCAGCCATTAAAAAAATAAAATCCTACCATTTTCAATGACATGGATGGACCTAGAAGTTATTATCCTGAATGAAATCAGTCAGACAGAGAAAGATAAATATCATATGATTTCATTTACATGTGGAATTGAAGGAACAAAAAGAACAAACTAATGAAAAACAGACTCACAAATATAGAGGACCATCTGATGATGGACAGAGAGGAGGGGGATTGGGGGACTGGGAGAATGAAGTGAAGGCTTAAAAAGTACAAATTAGTAGTTGATAGATGGTCACGGGGATGGGGAGCATGGCGTAGGGAATGCGGTTAGCGTTAATATATTGGCTAGGTGGAAAACCAGAGAGAAGGAGCAATCAGGGGATCATTGTACAAACTATATAAATGTCTAACCAATGTACTGTATAGATGAAACTAATAAAAAAAAAAAGAAGTAAGAGACTTGTTTTAAGATGGCAGGTTGAACTCACACATTTAGTTCTGCTCCCTCCTCAAAGTTCTGATAAAATTATAGTAAAGGAATTTTAAAAGAGCATAAATATACAGAATTGAGGATACAGGAGAGAAGACATTAGCAACAAATTTTAGAAACCAGGTAGCAGATGGACAAATAGTAACTGAGTAAGTAGAACTGAGAAATCTGCATCTCAAGTCATCAATAGGGAAAGCTGAGAGCCAACTCAGTTTACACCATAGAACTCCAAGAAAAGGCTCAGGAATTTTAGTGCCAGGTACCTCTATAAGTAGGGAAAAAGGAGTTTCTAAAACCAGGATGACTGGTTGAAAGTCAGCCTAAGATACTGATAGACTTGCAGATTTCCTCCCCCACTCTGTAGAGTCAAATAACTTTCTTTCCTGACCCCAGCAGAAGACTGGAGGTCTAGAGAAGATTCCTGAAGCTCTAAAGATATCTTTAAAATAAGAAAATCTATGTTTGACATTCTCAGAGAGATTAGAGGAGACATTGCATCCATTAGACAAAAAGAGGAAATTTTAAGGATTATTGAGAAAATAAAAGCTCTTTAGAATTAAAAATATGACAATAGGAACTAAAACCTCAATAAAAGATTGGAAGATAAAGCAACATTTTAAAAAAGAAAGAAATGGAGAACAGGAAAAAAAAATGGAAAATTAGATGACCAACACAGGCATATGAAAACTAGGAGTTACCTAAATAGACAGAGTTCTTTCTTAATGTCTTTTTGGGACATTAAGTAGTTGTTCAAGATCAGACAACTGATAGAGGCTGAGCTGGGATTCTAACTCGGGTGTGTCTGATTTTTTAAGAGCAAGTTTTCCCAATTCCACTATGCTATAATAAAGTCTCTACAGTGAGAACCCACCCCACCAGTCACGTCTATCTTCTCCTTCCTCGGATATTTTGTCAAAGATCAGATAAAGGGAATGTGGTAATAGCAACTTCATGATGTGCTAAGATAGGCATTGAGGTCTACAGTTTAAGGAATCTCTGGTTAGTTCTTTAGCTGTAAGTTCTCTTAAGGGCCATTCTAATTCTAGGATTCTAATGCTGCCTTTGTATTTGCCCTCTTTTCAATTTCTTATTTAAGATCATTGCTTTTGATCCTTCCCCATCTCTCATTAGAAGTGATTCAGTCCTTTCTAAACCAACTTCACTCATTTGTTCTTTCATTTTCCTATTTCAGTTTTAGTATATGTGCTGCCAAAGCAAGCACTCATTTTACTATTTCTACTTCACCTTTCCACCTTGTGTCTATGATCTCTTCTGTCTACTAAAACCTATGTCAGTAGGTTTATCTATTCTGATTTTTAAAGGCTCATACTTTGCTCCTACTGGAGATGTAGCTTTGAATCCTTTCAAACAACAACAAATACAACAACAAAACTTCCGCTTTATATCTCATCAGTTTCTGGCATTTTAATAAGAGAGTCTGCTTCCCATTTAAACATACTTCTTAAAACGTTTTTAATACCTTTCTGCTCTAATGAATTTGTTTAGCCACAATATTCCTCTGCCAAATTTCCTAGCTTTTGAGAGATTCGCTTCAGCTGTTATCATTCCATGGCCAGAAAAATTATTTCTCACTTGACGAATCATAGCCTCCCTTCTTATACATAAACTCAATTAACCCGTCTCAACAATTTCCCTCTTGAAAGTACACTCTAGAATGTTAATATGTGTTTAAAAATTCTGTAACTGTCCTTCAATTTCATGTTTTTATGTTCTAAATATTTCTTCCTTTGTCAATATCTAATTATTTCTAGACCTTCTTATGGAATCTTAAACAGCTGAACTAAAAGGAAACTTAAGAAGTCACCTGGGTTCATCTCCAACCTGAAACATTTATTCACACATTCATCAAACATTTATTGAGTACCTATGTGTTATGCCCTGTCATTCAAAGATAAATAAAACAAAAATCTTTGCTCTTAAAAAGCTCAATCTATGGGGAACAGAGATAAACAAATAAATTACAATACAACATGGGAAATGTTATAGCAGAAGATAAACATAGATCAGTAGGAACACAGAAGAAAAGAGTGACCAAAAATGCTTTATGGCTCACAAAACTGTTTCACAAACATTAGTTCATTTACTTCTCTAAACAACTCTGTGACATAGGCATTACAGGCAAGGTAATGGACAATCAGTAAGGCTATAGGATTTACCCAAAGTCACTTACCTAATACTGAGTGCTGGAATTCAAATTCTTCTAACATTAAATTATGAGTTCATGCTCATCAAACTATGCTGACTCTTCCCTTTCTTACTTACCACTTTTGGGGGTACCTAAAAGAAAAGTACATCATTTAATAATTTTACTTTCCTCAATTTCTTTTAGGGAGCATATATGTTCATTAGTCTAATTTCTTCTCCATTTAAATTTAAGTCCATTTTACACTGCCCATTTATATACTGTGAGACATTGAAATTCTCTTTCAAGCTACCACATTCTAAGAAATAAGAATCCCAATACTTCTCTCTCCCATCTACATAAGAGAACCCCTAAACCACTTGAGGGAAATATGTCTTTTGTATCATGCCTGGCTTATTGCTTTATAATCGCATTCAGTTCTACTAACAGAACTAGGAAACTGAATCTGTCTTGCATTTTAAAATTATTCACATTATTCAATCATACAGTAGATATTTTCTGAGCATTTACTCCATATAAGGCACTTATACTCCACTGTGAAGGATACAGAAAATAATAAGACATACTACTCACCATTATGAGTTTTAAAATGTAGAATGAGAGCTAAAACATAACACAAATAACTGCAATCTAAGGCAGACTGTGGTAAATGTAATAATGATAATAAACACTACAATTTCAGAACATGGAAGTGGTGGTAGTTGAACTGGGACTTAAAGAATGCATAGGAAAAAGTGAAGAGGTGAAAAAATAGAAATTGGTAGCCACAAAACAGCCACAAAACAGTCATGTGAAGTGCAGCATAAAACAATATAGTCAATAATATTCTAATGGCCATGTATAGTGCCAAAATTGTACTAGACTAATCAGAGGAATCATTTCATAAATTATATAAATGTTTAACCATTGTACTGTAGACCTGAAACTAATTTTTAAAAAAATTAAAAAATAAAAGAATGAATTGGTATTTGGCATTGAAAAATTGGAAAGAAAGGATTACAAATAGATGGAACAGCATGAACAAAAACATGATAGTAGAAAAAATTGTCGCTAATAACCAAAGCTACCATTTATTGAGCACTTATTATTGCTTGGCACTGGTCCAAATGTTTCACATGCATTATCCCATTTAATCCCTCTAGCAACCATATGATGTAGATAATACCATTATTTTTGTACTGCAGATGAGAAAATCTAAGATTAGAGAGGTAAAATAACTTGTCCAAGGTCCCATGATTAATAAATCTTATTTAAAACTCTTTTTTTGTCTATCTAATTTAAAAGACAACTGCATAATACAATAATTATAAATCTGTATTGGTGAGCATACAAAGTATTAAGATGTGATTTGTATGACAATAACAGCACAAAGAAGAGAGGAGGGAATGGAGCTATATAAGAGTAAAGTTTTTTTTATAATATTGAAATTAAGTTGATATTATGCTGAACTAGACTGCTATAAATTGAGACATTAATTGTAATTCATAAGGTAACCACTAAGAAATAACTCAAAAAATAAAAAATAGAAGAAATAACAAGAGAATAAAAATGGTCATTAGAAAATGTCTATTTAATACTACAGAGGACAATAATGGAGGAATAGAGGAACAAAAAAGGCCTAAGATTTAGAGCAAGGAAAAAGCAAAATATCAGATGTAAATCCTACTTTATCGATAATTATACTAAATGTAAATAAATAAAATATTACGGGTAAAATCAGAGGTTGGCAAAATTGACCCCAAAAATAATCCAAATATATGAGGTCTACAAGAGACATAATTTTGATTCAGAGACACAATTTGAAAGTAAAAGGAATATGTATGTATATATTGCTATATATCCTTATATAGCAAACTAACCAAAAGAGAGCTAAAGTGGCCATACTTCTATTAGACAAAGTAGACTTTAAGACAAAAAGCATTATGGCAAGTGAAGGACATTTTATAACAATAAAAGGATCAATCTATCAAGAATATATAACATTTATAAGCATGTATATAGCTAACAACAGAGCCCCAAAATATATGAAGCAAAAATGGATGGAATTGAAGGAAGAGATAGATAATACAATGATACTAGTTGGAGGCTTGATTATCTCATTTTTGATAATGGATAGAACAACCTGGCAGAAGATCAACAAGAAAATGGAATATTTTAACAATACTACAAACCTACTAGACCTAATAGACATCTCCAGAACACTCTACCCAACAAGAGCAGACTATACATTCTTCATAAGTGTTCATAGAACATTCTCCAGAATAGACCATATGTTAGGCCACAAAACAAGTTTCAATAAATTTAAAGCATTTGGAATCATACAATATATAATATTATTGGAAGAAATTAAAGAAGTTCAAATATATAGAAAGACATCTCTTGTTCATAAATTAAAAGACTTAATATTGTTAAGATAGCAATATCCCCCAAATCAATCTACAAATTTCATGCAATCCTATCAAAATCCCAGCCAGCTTTTTGAAGAAATTGAAGTCTTGCTAAAATTTATATGCAAATGCAGAGTTCCAGAATAGCCAAGATAATCTTCAAAAAGAACAAAGTTGAAGGACTCACAATTCCTAATTTCAAAATTTGTACAAAGTTGCAATAATCTAGACTGGGTACTGGCCTAACAATAGACATATAGATTGATAGAATAGAATTGAAAGTCCAAAAATAAACCCATAGATTACAGCCATTTAATTTTTGACATGGGAGTCAAGAAAATCCAATTGGAGAAGAATAGTTTTTTCAACAAATAATGTCAGGGCAACTTGGTATCCACGTACAAAAGAATAAGGTTAAACCCCTACCACATGCCATATACAAAAATTAACTCAAAATGAATCAAAGACCTAAATTTAAGATGTAAAGCTATAAAACCCTAACAAGAAAATATAGGCATAAATTTTAGTGACCTTAGATTAGGCTTCTTAAATATGACACCTAAAGCGCAAGCAACCAAAGAAAAAATAGATAAATTGACTATCGTCAAAATTAAAAAGTTTTGCACTTTAAAGAACATAATCAAGAAATTGAGACAATTCACAGAATAGAAAATATTTACAAATCATACATCTAATAAGAGTCTAGTAACCAGAATATATAAAGAACTCTTACGATTAACAATAAAAAAATAACCCAATTTCAAAATGTGTAAAGGATTTGAATTGATAAATTTCCAAAGAAGATAGGCAGATGGCTGATAAGCACATGAAAAGATGCTCAAGATCAGTAGTCGTTAGGAAAATTAAAATGAAAACTACAATAAAATATCACTGTATACTCAACTATGACAGCTATACTAAAAAACAGAGATAATAAAAGTGCTAGTGAGGAGGGTATGTAGAAACTGGAATCCTCATACATTGCTGGTGTAAATGTAAAATAGTACAACCACTTTTGATAACAGGCTGACAGTTTCTCACAATGGTAATGGCTAGAACAACCTGACAGAAGATCGATCGATCAATCAATCAATCAATCACTCGAAAGAACCAACCCTGCTAAAACCTGGATTTCTGACTTCTAGCCTCCAGATCTGTGAGACAGAAAATTCCTGTTGTTTAAAAAAAAGTATGTGGAATATTACTCACAAGAGTAATATTACCCATAAGAAGAGATGAAATACTGCCATTTGCGACAATATGGATGGACCTCGAGATAATCATTCTAAGCGAAATAAGCCAGACAGAAAAAGTTGAAAATCACGTGATATCTCTTATATGTGGGATATAAACCCAAAAGCAACAAATGAACAAGTCAAACGAACAGAGACTCATGGACATGGACAATGGACTAGTGGTTACCAGAAGTGAGGGGGCAGGAAGAGGGGGGAGGTAGATGGGAAAAAATTTAAATCATTTATTCAATTAGAATAATTAATTAATTAATTAATTTTTTAAGTATGACCTCTTCATTAAAAATTTTTAAAGAAACACTCTGCTGGTGGAAATGAAAATTGGTACAACCACTATGAGAAAAAGTATGCAGATTCCTCAAAAAATTAAGAATAGAATTACCATATGATCTAGTGATCTCTCTTCTGCGTGTTTACCCCAAAGACTTGAAAACATTTATCCTCAAAGATACATGCACTCTGATGTTCATTGCAGCATTATACACAGTGGCCAAGACATGGAAACAACCGAAGTGTCCTTCATTAGATGATTGGATAAAGGAGATGTGGTATATATACACGATGGAATATTAGCCATAAGAAGAAATCAAGTATTGCCATTAGAGACAACATGTATAGATCTTGAGATTATCATGTTAAGCAAAATAAATCAGACAGAAAATGTTGAGAGCCATATGATTTCACTCATATATGAAATATAAAACTGAAAGCAACAAACGAACATGACAAACAAACAGAGGCTCATGGACGCAAAAAGTTTAGTGGTTTCCAGAGGAAAGCGGGGAGTGAGAAGTACATAGGGGTAGTGAGGGTCAAATATGTGGTGACAGAAAGAAATTTAACTTTGGGTGGTGAACACACAATGCAATACACATATGAGGTATTATTGAATTGTACACTTGAAACCCACATGATTTTATCAACTAATGTCACCCAAAAAATTTAATTTAAAAAAAAAATCAAAAAAAAATAAATTTTAAAGTATGGTGTGAAATTACAACAAAGCTTTTTAAGTATGGTACTGGCATAAAAATAGAGACGTAGACCAATGGAATGGGATCAAGAGCCCTGAATTAAATCACCACGTATATGGTCAACCAGTATTTGACAAGGGAGCCAAGAATACTCTATGGGGAAAAATAATCTCTTCAATAAATGGTGTTGACAAAACTAAATAACCACATTCAAAAAAATAAGACTGCTATCTTACACTACTTACAAAAATTAACTTGAAATGGATTAAAGACTTAAACATAAGATCTGAAACCATAAAAATCCTAGAAAAAACACAGGGGAAAAACTCCCTGACATCAGTCCTCACAACAATTCTTTGGATATGTCACCAAAAGTACAAGAAACTAAAGCAAAAGTTAATAAATAGGACTACATCAAACAAAAAAGTTCTGCATAGCCAAAGAAACAATCAACAAATGAAAAGACAACTTATAGAATGGGAGAAAATATTTGCAAATCATATATATCTAATAAAGGGTTAATATCCATAATATAAAAACTCATACAACTCAATAACAAAAAAAAATTCTGATTAACAAATGGGCAGAGGAACTAAAGGGACATTTTTCCAAAGAAGACGTACAAATGGCCAACAGGTTCATAAAAACATGCTCAGCATCACTAACCATCAAGGAAATGCAAATCAAAACTACAATGAGATATTATCTCGTACCTATTAGGATGGCTATCATCAAAAAGACAAGAGATAACAAGTGTTGACAAGGATGTATAGAAAAGATATCACTTGTGCAATATTGGTAGGAATGTAAATTGGTACAGCCACTACGGAAAACAGTACGGAGATTCCTCAAAAAATTTGAAATAGAACTACCATATAATCCAGCAATCCCAATTCTGAGTATATATCAAGAGGAAATGAAAACAGAATCTCAAAGAGATATCTGCACTGCTATGTTCATTGTAACATTATTCACAACCTGCTCAAGGCCTCATAACTAGAAAGAGGCAGAAGTGAGAAATATACCCTTATATATGTATAGAGTATAGAGTGTGTGTGTGTGTGCATGTGCGTGTGCCTGTCTGTCTGTCTCTAAAGCTTGTAACCTCTAATTCTATCTCTCCACTTTAATGTATGGTTATGAGTTGTTATTGTTATTTAAAATAAAATTATTTTAAAATAGGTAACACATGCATATGGTATACAATGCTAAAAGTTAAAAAGAATAGAGTGAAAGTAAGTCAAAAATAAATAGTCCCCTTCATACTCCTGTCCCCCAGCCACCCAGTAACTCATCTAGGAGACAACTGTTAACCTTTGCTTTTCAATTTTTTTAAAAAATGTATTCTTTTATGTTTCTAAAACTGTGGTTTGACACTGCATCATTTCATAGTCCATGTAAACCTGAGCCATGTTATTGTGGATTTGTAATATTTTTATTTTTATGTGTAAACCATTATTCAAAATTGATTCATAAAAAATGATAAAAACAACTCATTATATATTGCAAATGCTAATGCTTTTCAGAAATTGATTGTTCAATTTGGTTCAATTTGGTTAATCAATAACATAACTTCTTTTTAGAATAAAATGGAACATTTGTGTGATGAAAAATGAGCCGTTATCATTCATCTTTAACCACAAATGCAGAAAATCACGTGATATCTCTTATATGTGGGATATAAACCCAAAAGCAACAAATGAACAAGTCAAACGAACAGAGACTCATGGACATGGACAATGCACTAGTGGTTACCAGAGGATAGGGTAAAGGGAAGAGGGGGGAGGTAGACATGGGAAAATTTTTAATTCATTTCTTCAATTAAAATAATTCATTCATTCATTCATTCATATTTTTTAAAGGAGAAGGAATAGTGTGATGCTCTAGTGTGGACCATGAACTTTGCAGCTAGACCATTGGTTCAAATCCTAGTTTTGCCAGTATCTGTGTCACTTTGCACAAATTATTTACCTTTTTGTCTCATATTTATCATTAAATGAAGATATAATAGTGGGAAAAAGAATTCTCTCTTATATAAAATTAATAGTAAACACACTCCATAAATACAGAACTGAGACACATAGTATAAGACATGAAGGAACAGAAGGGAATCCACACATCACCACCAAATTAAAACAACATACAGAACCACAAGGATGAAGAAAAAATGGAGACACTGAGCTACCAGAAAACAAAAGATAAAATGGCTATAAGAAAACTTAATATTTTTTAAAAAAACCTAAATGCAAATGGAGTAAACTCACCAATAAACTCTCACACACACACACACACACACACACACACACACACATACACACAGAATAGCAGATTGGATCCAAAAACAAAACCCAATCATGTGCTGCATTCAAGAGACACATCTCAGCTGCAAGGACAAATATAGACTCAAAATGAGAAGGTAGAAAAGGATAATCCAAAAAATGGCATCTAGAGTAAAGCAGGTGTAGCTGTACTTATATCTGATGAAATAGACTTAAAGATAAAAAAGTAAAGGGAGACAGTTATGAATACTTCATAATGATAAAGGAAACCATACACCAAGAAGACATAACACTTATTTATATCTATGTTCCCAATCAGGGAGCACCAAAATATATAAAGTATCTACTAACAGAATTAGAGGAAAAAATTGACCAAAACACAATCATAGTAGGGGACCTAAATATCCCATGTCAGCTATGGTTAAATCATCCAAACAAAAAATCAATAAGGAAATAACATCCTTAAATGATACAATAAACCAATTAGACATAATTGACATTTAAAGAGCCTTTCATCACAAAACAGCAGCTTATACATTCTTTTCTGGTGCACACGGAATATTCTCAAGAATAGACCATATGTTAGGACACAAAACTAGCCTCAATAAATTTAAGAAGATTGAAATCATACCAAGCATATTCTTGAATCATAATGCTTTGAAACTGGAGATCAGCTCTAAAAAGAAAGTGGGAAGAACCACAAATATGAGATTAAACAAAATGGTACTAAAGAATGACTTTGTCAGAGAAGAAATAAAAGGAGAGATAAAAAGATGCATAGAAAACAATGAGAATCAAAATACAACATATCAAAACTTTTGAGACACAGCAAAAGCGGTAATAAAAGGAAAGTTCATATCATTACAGGTCTGTCTCAGGAAACAAGGATGAGCCCAAATAAACAACCTAACATTACATCTTTAAAAACTAGAGAAATAAGAGCAAATGAAGCCCAATGTCAGCAGAAGGAAGGAAATAATCAAAATTAGAGAAGAATTAAATGAAATTGAGAAAAAAGACAATAGAAAAATTAATGCAACAAAGAGCTGGTTCTTTGGAAAGATCAATAAGATTGACAAAACCTTGGCTAGACTCACTAAAGATTTGAGAAAGGACACAAATAAAATCAGAAATGAAAGAGAAGATATGACAGATAACATTTATGACAGATACCACCAAAATACAGAGGATCATACAAAAATACTATGAAAAATTATATGACACCAAATTTAATTGAATTCTACCAAACATTCAAAGATTTAATGCCTATTCTTCATTATAAAAAAATTGAAGAAGAGGCAATATTTCCTAACTCATTTTATGAAGCCATTATTACCCTGATACCAAAACCTGGTAAAGATAATGCAAAAAAAAAAAAAAGAAAAAGAAACCTATAGACGAAAATGTCTCATGAACACAGATGCAAAATTCCTAAATAAGATACTAGTGAACCAAATACAATAACATATTAAAAAGATAATATACCATGATCAAGTGGGCTTCATCTCAGGGGCACAGGGATGATTCAATTAATGTGATACACCACATAAACAAAATAAAGAATAAAAATCATATGATCATATCAATAAATGCAAAAAAGCCTTGACAAGATACAGCATCCATTTATGATTAAAACACTTAATAAGATGGGTATACAAGGAAAGTACCACTACATAATAAAGGCCATATACAACAAACCTCGGCTAACATTATACTTGATGGTGAAAAATTAAAAACCTTCCCACTAAGAATAGGACAGAAACAAGGCTGTCCGCTATCACCACTATTATTCAGTATAATTTTGGAATTCCTAGCAAAAGCAATCAGGCAAGAGAAAGAAATAAAAGGCATTCAAATAGGAAATGAAGAAGTCAAATTGTCACTTTTTTGCAGATGACATGATTCTCTATATAGAAAACCCTAAAGACTCCACTAAAGCACTATTAGAAATAATGATCAAATACAGTAAAGTTTCAGGATACAAAAATCAATGTTTAAAAATCTATAGTGTTTCTATACTCTAATAATGAACTTTCAGAAAAAGAAATAAAAAAATCCTTTTGCAGTTGCAACAAAAAGAATAAAATACCTAGGAATAAACCTAACAAAACATGTGAAGGACCAATATACTGAAAACTGTAAGACATCATTAAAATAAATTGAAGAAGACACAAAGAAATGAAAAAATATTCTATGTTCTTGCATTGGAGAATCAACATAGTTAAAATGACCTTATTTCCTAAAGCATTATACAGATTTAATGGAATCCCCATCAAAATTCCATCAGCATTTTTTAAAGAACTAGTTCAAAAAGTAATCAGATTTGTATGGAAGCACAAAAGATGATGAATAGCCAAAGTAATCCTGAGAAAAAAGAACAAGGTCGGAGGTATCATCTGCCCGACTTCAAATTATAGTACAAAGTAACAAGAATCAAAACAGCATGATATTGGCAGAAAAACAGACCAGTGGAAAAGAATTAGGAGTCGAGATGTAAATCCCCATATATATGCACAATTAATTTTTAACAAAGGAAACAAAAACATACAATGGAGAAAGGAAATCCTCTTCAATAAATGGTACTAGGTAAACTGGAAAGCTACATGCCAAAGAATGAAACTAGATTATCACCACACACCAAAATTAACTCCAAATGGATCAAGCACCCGAATATAAGACCTGAAACAATAAAGTGCATAGAAGAAAGCATAGGTACTAAACCCAAGGACCTTGGACTTAAAGAGGATTTTATGAATTTGACCTCAAAGGCAAGGGAAGTAAAAGCAAAAATAAGCGAATGGGACTATATCAAACTTAAAAAGCTTCTGCACAGCAAAAGAAACCATAAACAAAGCAAAGTGCAACCATGTGAATGAGAGAATATATTTTCAAACAACCCCTCCAATAGGGCTCAAATTTCCAAAATATACAAAGAACTCATACAACTCAACAACAGCAACAAACAAACAACAAACAAAGAATCCAATTAAAAAATGGGCAGGAGACCTGAACAGACACTTCTCCCAAGAAGACTTACAAATGACCAACAGACCTGGAAAAGTATTTAACTTCACTAGCTATTAGGTAATGCAAATCAAAGCCACAGTGAGATACCATTTCACACCTGTTAGAATGGCTATTATCAATTGGACAAGTAATAACAAGTGATGGAGAGGTTGTGGGGAGAAAGGAACACACATACTACCTGTGGTATTGCAAATTGGTACAACAGCTATGGAAAACAGTATGGAGTTTCCTCAAAAAACTAAGAATTGAAAAAAAAAAAAGCTAAGAATTGAATTACCAGCAATCCTTCTACTGGGTCTTTACCCAAAAAACCTGAAAACATTTATCCAAAAAGATATATGCACCCCGATATTCATAGCAACATTATTCACTGTGGCCAGGACATGGTAGCAACCGAAGTATCTCACAGTAGATGATTGGATAAAGAAGCTATGGTGCACATATACAATGGGATATTACTGAGTCATAAGAAAAGATGAAATACTGCCTTTTGTGACAACATGGATGGATCTTGAGATTATCATGCCAAGCGAAAATAGGCTTATGAAAAAGTTGAAAATCACATGATATCACTCATTCATGGGATATAAAACTCAGAGCAACAAACAAACATAACAGAGACTCATAGGCGTGCACAGTGGATTAGTGGTTACCAGAGGGAAGCGGGGAGGGGGAAGTAGATAGAGGTAAAAGGGGTCAAATATTTAGTGACGGAAGGAAATCTAACTCTGGGTGAACACAATGCAATATTTGATTTTGTTACTCATCTGTGTCTTTAACTTGAAGCAACAAATCAACAAATATCTGAAATATTGTCAAGCACATCACTTTCTTACGTGAATGTATTAAAGAATTCACCTTAGGAAAGACCACCGATTGTAGTTCCCTTGAAAAAAACTATAGAAAAATCATATGGCTCTATTCAAGGTAGTGAAAGGGAGGAGAGTGCATTGTCCTTATTTTAAATAAGTCTAAAATTTTGATGTACATATATTTGATGTGCGATTTTGTAATGTTCAATTCCTTCGGAGATACTTTTTCCCTAGACTTACAGGAAAACAAGCTACATGTAGATAAAAGATTATGAGTCTACTGAATCTATCACTGCATTGTGTCATTTACGGCATTCTTCTCAGTCACAGAGCATTATTAAAGCATTAGCTCTCATTTTGTCACTAATCAGTACATAATGTAACTGAATTTACTGTGTATGACTTTTATTTTAGGACTTGTTCAACTATTGTGACACATGTCTAGCATCAAGGACATGAGAATTTTATATCAAATAGAAATTAAAGTATCACATAACAATTAAGATACAATCTACTGCTTTTAACTTTTTATAAAAAAACTGTTCTTCAGAACATATTGTGGAAAGAATTTTTGTAATATAGTGTACTAAAGTCCATGTATTTTTTTGCTATTTTTTTTATTTTATTTTATTAATTTCAAGTATACAATACATTGGTTAGGCATTTATATAGTTTATACAACGATCTCCCTAATTGCTCTCCTCTCACTCTTCATCTAGCCATTACATTAATACTAACTACATTCCTTATGCCATGCTCCCCATCCCCATGACCATCTATCAACTACTGATTTGTACTTCTTTAACACTTCACCCCATTCTCCCAGCCACTCAACCTCCCTCCCCTCTGGCTGTCCACAGATTGTCCCCTTTATTTGTGAGTCTGTTTTTCATTAGTTTGGTTTTCTTGTTCCTTAGATTCCACACATAAGTGAAATCATATGGTATTTATCTTTCTCTGTCTGACTTATTTCACTCAGGTCCATCCATATCATTGCAAATGGTAAGATTTAATTTTTTAATGGCTGAGTGATATTCCATTGTATATATGAACCATAACTTCTTTATCTAATCGTCTGTTGATGGGCATATAGGTTGCTTCCATATCTTGGATATTGTAAATTGTGCCGCCATGAATATTGGAGTGCATAGATCTTTACGAACTATTGTTTTGGTTTCCTTTGGATAAATACCCAGAAGTGCAATTGCTGGGTCAAAAGTTACATCCATTTTTAATTTTTTGAGAAACCTCCAGACTGTTTTCCATAGTGGCTGTACCAATTTGCAACCCATCAACAGTGTATGAGGCTTTCATTTTCTCCACATCCTTGCCAACACTTGTTGTTCTTTAATTTATTGATAATAGCCATTCTGACAGGTGTCAGGTGATATCTCATTGTGATTTTAATTTGCATTTCTCTGATGATGAGTGACCTTGAGCATCTTTTCATGTCTATTGGCCATCTGTATTTCCTCTTCGGAGAAGTATCTGTTCAGGTCTTCTGACCATTTTTTAATTGGATTGTTTGCTTTTTGTTGCTGAGTTGTATGAGTTCTTTATAGATTTTGGATATTAACCTCTTATCAGATGTATCATAAGCTGATATCTTCTCCCATTCAGTTGGTTGTCTTTTTGTTCTGTTGATGATTTCTTTTGCTGTGCAAAAACTTTTTTGTTTGATGTAGTCCTATTTGTTTATTTTATCTTTTTTCCCCTTGCTTGAAGAGATATGTCTGAAAATAAATTGCTAGTTGCAATATCAGAGAAATTACTGCCTATGTTTTCTTCTAGAATTTTTATAGTTTCAGGTCTTAC
>NW_006443567.1:5015771-5022693 GCF_000325575.1 Pteropus alecto
TATTATTTCCTTCCTTCTATTATTTTTGGGCTTTGTTTGCTGTTCTTTTTCTAGTTCTTTTAAGATTGTTTATTTGAGCTTTTTCTTGTTTCTGGAGGTAGGCCTGCATTGCTATGAATTTCCCTCTTAAGACTGCTTTCGCTGTGTCCCATATATTTTGAGTCATTGTGTTTTCATTTTCATTTGTCTTCAGGTACCTTTTGATTTCTTCCTTGGTCTCATTGATAACTCATTCATTGTTTAGTAGCATGTTATTTAGCCTTCATGTGTTTGTGTATTTTCCAATTTTTTCTTGTAGTTGATTTCTAGTCTCACATCATTGTGATTGGAGAAGACAATTGATATGATTTCAATCTTCTTAAAGATTTTAGTCTCACATCATTGTGATTGGAGAAGACAATTGATATGATTTCAATCTTCTTAAATTTATTGACACTTGTTTTGTGGCCTTACACATGGTCTATGTTGGAAAATGTTCCATGTGCACTTGAAAAGAATGTATATTTTGCTGCTTTAGGGTAAAATGCTCTGAAAATATCTATTAAACCCATCTGGTCCCATTGTTTCGTTATTGATTCCTTGCCTGGAAGGTCTGCCCATTGGTGTCAATGGGGTGTTAAAGTCTCCTACTATGAATGTATTACTGTTGATCTCTTCTTTTATGTCAATCAATAATCGCTTTATATATATAGGTTCTTCTATGTTGGGTGCTCAAGGAAAGAATTTTTAAAAAGGAAACACGCTGTGGACTTAACGTTTGTTTCCCCCAAAAATTCGTGTTAAAGCCATAATCTTTAATGTGATGGTATTTCAAAATGGAGCCTTTGGAAGGTGATTAGGTTTAGATGAAGTCATGAGGATGAAGCCTTCATGATGGGGTTAGTGCCCTTATAAGTAAAGACATCAGAAAGTTCACTCTTTCTCCCTGTCATGCAAGAAGACAGTCATCAGCAAGATAGAAAGAGAGTTCTCACCAGGACCTGACCCAATTGGTGCTCTGATCTCAAACTTCCCAGTCTCCAGAACCACGAGTAAATAAATTTCTGTTGTTTAAGCTATGGTGTTTTGTTACGGCAATACAAGCCAATTAAGGCAAAACATATTAAAGATAAAACCCTAATTGAGTCAGCACTTTATCAATGAGGTGGTGTAAGAAGAACACTGGGCAGAATGCAGGGGGTACATTTGATTATACATAGTCTGCGCTCTATTACTGATGTCACCTGGATTAGCCACTGATTCAACATATCTATAATTGGGAGACTGAATGAGCTATTCTCACAGCCACTGACACTCCACTTTAACTGACTTTACCTTGGAACTGTAGTCACTAATTTAACTGCAATAACTAGGTGATACAGGAAGAAATAATAACTGAAGGCAAGAACAAGGAGAATAACACAGTACGTTACATAAATTGTCACTCTAACGTGATATGCAATGTATAATTGAGATGAGCATTTATGAAATCTGCTTCAAAAACAAAGATTTAAAACCGAATGCAGCAGCACTATCACCGCCTCTTTGTACTAGAGGTTAAGAGGTACAAAAAGTTGAAAAGAATGCAGGTACAACAGAAGGAGAATGCTGCGGTTACAGAAAACATAATGGTCATCCATATCCTTTCTACTACTTGTTATTATGTACAATAATTTTTCCTAGACAAAGTATAAGAAAGATTATAATTGCACAGAGAAAAAAGAACACGAGTTGCTAACCTGGGTCAGAATAGTGCTGTCAGCAAAAAATTTGTCTTTCATTTAATGTCTTTAAATACTGAAGAAGTAAAAGACAGAACAGTTACTGTAGCAACTTGATTTAGTCTACTTTACAAATACTTTATAATAACCAAGACACAGTTACATTGATACATCAGCTAAAGTTCCCCATGGAATTTTTTATAGCCTTTTAATTGTCGCATTTAGCACACCAACTTACTGAAATAATAACAGTTGTAATACTTACTCTTATATTTTTTTAGCAGACACATATCCAGCAGGAGTTCCCAAAAGGACCCAAAACACAATACCACAGGTCAATAAAGCATCTCGATTGGCAGGGGAAAGAAAACCAAGGCAATCCAGAACTAAAGGCACAAAACAGAAACACCAAACAATAATAGCCTCAAAAGCACGTGGGACTTTATAATGAATTAAAGACAACCTTATTAAGACATATTATATGAAACAGCATACAAGGAAATTCTCTGATGTGTTTAATGAACACTGCAAAAAAAAAGTTACTTACTTAGCTTATTCTCTGACAATTTTTTTTTCTTAATTAAAAGTTCTGATTTTCAATACAAGGCAAATGAAGTATTCAAGCTAGATTAGTCTTTAATCTCACTGTTTAAGTCAAAATTAAACAAAATATCTCCTCCTTCCCTACTCCAATAGTCACTCCATAAACAACAAATCATTTTTCCTACGAAAATTTCCTTCTGTTTCTTTTCATTCAAGGTGAGGAATAAAAACTCAAAGTGATACTTGATCTCAAGAAAATATAACCTTGAGAGGTGAATTCTAAAATTATCATTGACATCTGAAACACTTAATAAGCCATTTTTACAGTAGCTTTGTTTATGAAAATCGCTACTCTATCAAAAACTGACAAGCTCCATTTTAGTTTATAAACGAAGGCAACCAGAGTTCATCAGCCATTGTAAACCTACTAAAGATGCTCTTCTATTTATACATTTAAAGACCAGCACTTAGATTTGCCATAGCATTTCAAAATGCTAGTCTTTGAATTATGAACTCCCTTCGTCCACTTAAAATATGATTGTATCCACGTGATTTTCAAGAAAATATCTATTTTGCAAAGCAAGGAGTATGTGTATTGAACATTACAATAAATTATTCAGAACTGAAGAAGCTATGAAAGACTCTTGATATATGAACATATTCAGACTCATATCCTTAATTTGAGAACACAGAAATATAAGCACTATAAAACACAAATTTCCTTAAACTTTAGGGTATAATTTTTAAAGTTCTTTTATATACATGAATCAAAGTTTAACATGTCTGCAATTCACTACAAATATTTAACATGATACATATTGATCTGAGCCTACTCACATAAAGTAAAAACCATCGTAATCAAAACTTGTGTTCCTTGACCCAAGAAAACTGACAGCAACATTTCATTCCTTAGAGGTCTGAATACATCCCCCTGACCCCCGAATCAGCTTCCAACCAAACTCTCCCTGGGCATCTTCCTGTATAAGAGAAAGTCTTTAATAAACATGCCAGTTATTATGACAGAAAGTCACAAGAGTTCTGAAAGTTAGGTGAAACTGAATTTTCCTCTAAAGACAGACTAACTGGAAACCACTGGCTCATTTCGGATATAACAGTTCTCTGGAAGATATGCAATCCTGCCATACAAATGAGCCATCCCCTTACTCTAAGTTTTGCACTGGGGGGGAATGTATTAATTACATAAAGCACACAAGTGGCTGGATTTTCATGAGAAAGCAAAATGATTTAACATACATGAGGAATTCAACCAATTTTATATAAATTAAAAATTTACCAATACACAAATGATTACAAGTGTCAAAACAATAGAACAGATAAAAACTAAATTTACCTAAGTTATAGTACTTTGCAATGTTTGGTATATTTATCGCATGCTCCAAATTAATGAAAAGCTTAAATAATGATTTTTAAAGCTCAGAAACATGTAAAAATGAATATAATCAAAGAGTTTATTAATTATTTGATCAAATAACCCGCTAATAAAATTACCTCTACTTTTAAAGAATCTACACAATTCTATACTTTCTGATTCAGTATAATATGCAGAATTACTATACATCAAAATGTGTTGTATTCAAAATTTTATACTGTAAGTAGAAATATAACATTAAGAACTGAGCAGAGTAGGCACTCAAATATTTGTTGAATCAAATATGTGCATTTTTACTTATGGAAGAATTAATGTGATTATATATGATAATATCTCTATGAAGAGTTCTTAATATAATCATAGCAACCATTTCAGATAAGAAAAGAATAATAACAAAGGAATTCATAATATTAAAATTTTTAAAAAAGAAAAAAGAGGGAGAAGTTAAATCTCAAATTCCTTATTTGAACAGTAAAAAAAAAAAAAAAAAATGTGTAGTAACCAAGACGCAGTTACATTGATATGTTAGCTAAAATTCTCCCTGCAATTTTTTTTTAATTTTACAGCCTTTTAATTTCTACATTTAACACATCAACTTATTGGAATAATAATAGTTGTAATACTCTTATACATTTTATGAGACACATATCCAGCAGGAGTTCCCCAAAAGACTCATAATACAGCATTTGAATGAGACGTTCAAATTATCATTATGTTGATCAGTTTTCTAAAGTTAAAATCAGATCAAAGGCTGAATGCATCAATATATTAAATGAACTTAAAGCTCTGTCACAAAAGCGTATTACAAATAAAGCAGTAGAAACAACACTATTCTTAAGGTTATTTTAGAATTTTTTAAGAATACATTCCCAAAAATAACCATGGAGAAGTGAATAAGATCAATAACGCAAACTTAGTTCCAGGGTATGGAACTGAAAATGAAAGTTCAGTAATCATGGTTTAACTAATGGCGAACTGATTTCTTAGCTGAGAGACCAAGGCTATATATAGTCTTTTAACTTTATCATTCTATGAGCTTCAGGGTAAAGACTCCATGGACCAATTTACCCATGAGCTCTTACTGTTTCGAAAATTAAAATTTAAACACAATCCCCAAATTAAAACTAACACTTTCTGCCATCCCACCATCCAGCCAAACCCATATACATCAAAAAGGTTTCACTAAAATCTATGAAAAGGCCGGCGACATTTTTAAAAAATGCCAATAGAGTAACTGGTGTCTGCAATGTCCATTCAATGTCATAAGTAAATTAACTCATGACAGGAACTAAAGTACATTTATTGTTACAATATAAATATTAATACTACTAGAGATTAGCACCACAATCTATCTGGAGGCCTTTGGCTTTCACAACCCCTTCAGAGAAACCTTTTAAATAAATTTTATCTGAAGAATTTCTGGTCAAGATGGTGGAGTGGGTAAATGCTGGGCTCGCTCCCTCTCACGACCACCTCGAAATTACAACTAAACTATATACCAACCACCCATGAGAATCACCTGAAATCTAGCTGAACAAAAGTACTATAACTAAGGACATACGGAAGAAGCCACATCAAGACTGGTAGAAGGGTGGAGATGCAAAACTGGCTAGTCCCACATCCATGTGTGGTAGTTGAGAACTGGATGAGATATCTTGATTGCGGAGGTCCCCCTGAAAAGTGAGGGTCCCAACCCTACACCAGGCTCCCCAGCCCAGGGTTCCAGTGCTGGGAAGAGAAGTCTCCACAACTGCTGGCTGTGAAAACCAGCAGAGATTGTGGCTGAGTGAGACAGATGGCTGTGGGAGTCCCAGGCATTCCTCCTAAAGGGCACGGACGTATTTGTTGATAGACTCACTCACTCTGGACTCCATTGCTGGGGCAGTAGATTGAAAGGCACCAGGGACAAACAGGGAGGATTGAATTGTCAAGTTTCAGGTTGAGAGCTGGAGGGGTTGCTTTCTCCCAGACAGAAGTGCTGGCAGAATCCCTTGTTCCTTTGTTGAGCCCGCCCCTTTTCCCAGTGTGCAGATGCAAACAGGCACCATTTCTGAGTATCCATCAACCTTGCTAGCACTGTTTGTCCTGCCTGGTGATTCCAAGACCCCAAATCACCAAATTTGCAAGCCCACTGAAGACACTCCCAGTGGCTTTTCCATACAAACAGCCTATCTTGACTCATGCTGCAGAGTTTCCTAAAATCTCCCAAAGGTTCATAAACTTCAAGTAAGCAGCATCTGTACTCAGCATGCCCTGTACACTTTGCTAAGCAGCCCTAAGCTCGAAACTAGCAAACAACCTCAGTTCACACTTTAGTCTCTCCAAGGCACCTCCAAGCCCAGCACAAGTGGCAATGATCTGCTGATCACTTTGTAGCTCATACTAAGTGGTCCCAGGCAAAGCATAGGCAGTAACTAACCTTGGCCTGCACCAGAGCCTGCCAAAGAAGACCCAGAACCAACAAACCCTGTGGCTAGCTTCAGAACACACCAGCACACCACCAAACCACCTTCACAAACAACAAACACAAAGGGAAGACTCAGCAGGACCCAGAGCCACTCTACTTAGACTGGGAGACATAGGAGCCCTACCTATCACATAGAAACAAACACAACTAGGCAACCAAGATGTGAAGGCAAAGAAACATGTCCCAAGTGAAAAAAAAAAAAAAAAACAGAACGAATCTCCAGAAAAATAAAAACAAAATGAAGACAAGCAATCTATAAGATGCAGAATTCAAAACATGAATTATAAGGATGCTTGATGATCTCAGTTAGAACTTCAAAGAAATAGGAAACATGAGATTGCAAATTGGTACAGCCACTATGGAAAACAATATGGAGGTTTCTCAAAAAACTAAGAATTGGCCTACCATATGATCCAGCAATCCCTCTACTGGGTATTTACCCCAAAGACTTGAAAACCCATATCCGAAAAGATATTTGTACACCAATGTTCATAGCAGCATTATTCACAGTGGCCAGGACATGGAAGCAATCGAACTGTCCTACGATAGATGACTGGCTAAAGAAGCTGTGGTACACATATACAATGGAATATTACTCAGTCATAAGAGATGAAAACTTGCCATTTGCAACAACATGGATGGACCTTGAAATAATCATACTAAGTGAAATAAGTCAGACAGAAAAGGTTGAAAATCACGTGTTATCACTTATATGTATATACGCCTAAAAGCAACAAGTGAACAGGACAAACAGAGACTCATGGATATGGACAATGGACTAGTGGTTACAAGAAAGGAGGGGAAAAGGGAAAAACTAAATGG
>NW_006443567.1:5022809-5027766 GCF_000325575.1 Pteropus alecto
ATAAGCCCGACCAAAAAAGGTGAAAGTCTCATAATATCACTTATATGTTGGATATAAACCTAAAAGCAACAAATGAACAAGACAAACAGAGTCTCATGGACATGGACTATAGATATTGGTTAGCAGAGGGTAGCGGGTAACAGGAGGAGGTACATAGATGGGGTAAAGGGGGTGAAATATGTGGTAACAGAAAGAAATCTAACTGTGGGAGGTGAACACACAGTGTAAACATATAATATATGCCTTATTGTTAAAGTGTACAGCTGAAACTTATCGGATTTCGTTAACCAATGTCACCATAAAAAATAAATTAATTGATTTAAAGAAAAAAGAAATAAGAAACACGAAAAACAACCAGTCAGCCAGAGAATCAAAAGAAAAAATAAACAAGGGGAGGAGGAAAATGACATACATGGTAGGGCCTTTTATCATCCCTCCTGTGACCAAATCAAATTTGTGACAGAAACACTGAGCAAATAGCAAAGAAAGTCGCCTGGGATCTAGATGAACAGAATCACTACAACTAGGGGAAGAAATAATAAATCACCCTGCAACAATAGAAGATAGGAGAGAATAAAGACACGAGACTACACAATCATAAATGCTGAGTGGGACAGAGGCTGCAGCAGTTGCAGCCACCAGCTACAGATGCCTCTTAGTGCGGCCGTGTCCATGAGTGGATTTTCACAGTGATGGGCCTGCTCCGGGTCGGCTGCTTCGGGACACCAGGGACTTACAAGGGGATACTGAGTTGTCAAAGTGAGAGTCAGAGGTGATGCTCTCTCCTGGGAAGAAGTGCTGGTGGTAGCCACTGTTCCTCTTTGAGCCCTCCCCCATCCCAGTGTGCGGACTCAGCACCGACTTAGTTGAGACATCATCAATCTGAATAACAGGTCACCCCCTCTAGATGATTCCCTAAAACTCCACCTCCCTCAACTCGTGGCCCCACCTAAGCTACACCCAGTTGTATCCTCCACAAGTCCAATGCTCCTTGCTGAGCCAACTCAAGACTCACACTGATGGGCAGCTGACCTTGGTTTCTAGCATGGCCTCTTGAGGCAACTATAAGCACAGCATCTGTGAATTGTTTGCTGAATATTAACAGGTGGCCCTAAAGTGGCCCAGGCTGGGGCTAAACTTGACCTGCAGCTGACTGTGCCACTGGACACCTACTACACAAAGCCACACTAATAAGACCGGGAAACTTAGGAGCTTTGCTTAGTACATAGAAACAGATACAGAAAGACAGCCAAAATGGGAATACAAAGAAGCAGAAACCATATGACAGAAGAGAACTGAAATTCAGAAATAATGGAGTCAAGCAATCTAATAGATGCAGAGTTCAAAATACTGATCATAAAGATGCTCAATGAACTTAGGGGAATTGTAAATAAATTCATTGAGAACTTTTACAAATAGATTAAAAAACATAGAAAAAAGAGTAGATGAATGCAGTGAGAACTTTAACAAAGAGATAAAAAACATAAAAATGGAAATGAAAATTAAAATAGAGAACCAGTCAGCTGGTTCCATAGAGTAGTGGTTAACACATCTGCTTTAGACGCAGAAGGTCCTGGATTCGTGCCCCAGCAGAGCCATGGCCCATACCTCGGGTGTGCCAAGCCCCACTAGTGCGCCAGGCCCTGGGCGTGCACCACAAGCACGTGAGAGGACATGCCCCATAGGTCAGGGGTGAAAGTGGAGGGGATTAAAAAAAAAGGGAAAACAGTCGAAAATGAAAAACACATTATCTAAGATGAAGAGTAAGAGGGAATCAACAGAGTGAATAAAGAAGAGGATCAAACCACCAATATAGAGGATGGGGAAGCCAAGGACACTCAATCAGAATGGAAAGGGAAAAAAAGCCAAGGCTATAATAATAATTTGAGGGGCCTGTGGAACACAATTAAATGTAAAAATATCTGTGTCGTAAGGGTATCTGAAGAAAAAGAGAAAATGAAGAGGTGTTTGAAGTAGTAATGATGGAAAACTCCCTCACATGGTGAAGGAAGTAGACATACAACCACAGGAAGCTCGAGAGTCCCAAGAAAGAGAAACCCAAAGAGTATCACACTAAGATGCATCAAAATTAAAATGCCAAAGATTAAAGCCAAAAAGAATCTTAAAAGCAGCAAGAGAAAAGCAGTTAGTCACCTACAAGGGAGCATCCATAAGACTTGCAGCTGATTTCTCAAAAGAAACTATGCAGGACAGAAGGGTTTGGCACAAAATATTCGATGAAATATGTGATGAAAACCCATGATCTATAACCAAGAATTCTTTATCCAGCATAGCTATCATGTAAAGTCATAGGACAGATAAAGAACTTTCCAGACAAAAATAAGTTAAAGGAATTTATCAACACCAAGCTGGTATTACAGGAAATGTTGGAGGGACTTCATTAAGAAGAAAAAGTATGTATCAAAACATGAATAAAAATGGTAATAATTACATTCCTATCAATAAGTATCTCAAATGGAAAAGAATTGTGCTCCAACTAAAAAAGTGGATGAATGGAAAGAAAACAAGACCCTTACATATGTTGTCAATAAGAGATTCACTTCAGATTAAAAGACACAGACTGAAAGGAAGGGGATGGAAAAAGATATTGCTCTGATGGACCTAGAAGGTATTTAAGTCAGACAGAGAAAGATAAACAGTATATGATTTCACTTATATGCAGAATCTAAGAAATAAAAAGAATGAATTAATCAAAAACAGAGTCACAAATATATTAGACAATTTGGTGATGGACAGAGGGGAAGGGAGTTTTTATATTGCCTTAATGGACCTAGAGGGTATTGCACTGAATGAAATAAGTCAGATAGAGAAAGACAAATATCGCATAATTTCATGTATACGTGGAATCTAAAGAACAAAATAAACAACAACAACAAAAATGGAAACAAACTCATAGATACAGAGAATATTTTGAGGACTACTAGATGGGTGTGGATTTGGAGGGATGGCAAAATAGGGCAAAATAATTAAGAAGTACAAATGGATAGTTACGAAATAGACATGGAGATATAAATTGTAGCATAAGAAAAATAGTTAACAATGTTATAATAAATATATAAGGGGGTAGAGGGGTAATAGATTTAGTGGGATGATAACTTTGTGAGTTATACATGTCTATAATCACTATGCTGTACAACTGAAACTAATATATTATTGTGTGCCAATTGTAATTGAAAAATAACACATTGAATTCTGCAGTGTAAATATGAGCAACTAATTGTCTATTATATTTCAATAAAACCAGGGGGAAAAAAAGAAAGAAAAAAATCAACAAATAGATCTACAGCAAACTAAAAGTTTTTGCACAGCAAGGGAAACCACCAACAGAACAAAAAGACGACCTATTGAATGGGAGAAGATATTTCTCAGTGATACTTCTGACAAGGGATTAATATCCACAATTTATAAATAACTCATATAACTCCACGGCAATAAAAAAATCCAATTAAAAACTGGGCAGAGGACCTGAATAGGCATTTCTTTGAAGAAGATATACAGATGGCCAATAGACATATGAAAAAATGTTCAATGTCACTAAACATCAGAGAAATGCAAATTAAAAACACATTAAGATATCATCTCAAACCTATCAGAGCAGTCATCATCAATAAAGCAACAAACGAGTGTTGGCAAGGATTTGGAGAAAAGGGAACCCTCATATTGTTGATGGAATTGGAAATTGGTACAGCACTATGAAAAAGAGTTTGGAAGTTCAAAAAAATTGAAAATAGAACTACCTTATGACCCAACAATTGCACTTATGGGCATTTACCCAAAGAAAACCAAAACACAAATTTGGAAAGTTATATGCACCCCTATGTTCACTACAGCACTATTTACAATAGCCAAGATATGGAAGCAACCTAAGTGCCCATCAATAGATGACTTGATAAAGAAGTTGTGGTACATATATACAATGAAATATTACTCGATCATGAAAAATGAAATCTTACCATTTGCAACAACATGGATGGACCTAGAGGGTATTATGCTAAGATTTCACTTATGTCAAAGCCAGACAAAGACAAATGCCATATGATTTCACTTATATGTGGAATCTAAAGAACAAAATATACAAACAAACAACATAAACAGACTCATAGATACAAAGACAAACTGATAGTTGCCAGATGGGAAGGGTTTGGAGGGGTGAGTGAAAAATGCGACATGATTAAGAAGTACAAATTGGCAATTACAAATCAGTCATAGGGATGTAAAGTACTACATAGAGAATATAGTCAACAATATGGTAATAACTATGTATAGTGCCAGGTGGGTACTAGACTAATCTAAGGGGATCACTTTGTAAATTATATAAATGTCTAACAACTATGCTTTACACCTGAAACTAATATGAAATAATATCGAATGTCAACTCTAATTGAAAAAAGGAAAAAAATTCTTCTTTTTCCCATAGTTTATGTATGAGACTGACCCAGCCAAATAAATGCTGTCATTATGTTTAAGGAAAAAAAAAAAAAACAGTCAGAAATGAAGAATACAGTAACTGAAATGAAAGATACATGAGAGGAAATCAACAGTAGATTAGATGAAGCAGGGGATCAAATTAGCTATTTGGAAGATAACATAGCAGAAAACACCCAATCGGAACAGCAACAAGAAAAAAGAATCCAAAATGAATAGTTTAAGGGATCTCTGGGACAACATCAAGCATACCAACATTCACATCATCAGAAGAAGAGAGAGAGCAGGGAATTGAAAACCTATTTGAAGAAATTGATGAAAATTTATTGGAGGAAATGACTAAAAACTTCTCTAACCTGGTGAGAAAATAGACATATAAACCCAGGAAGCACAGAGAGTAATCTATGGCTAACTAATGTTCCGGCCCACAGTAAGACACATCATAATTAAAATGCCAAAGGTTAAAGACAAAGAGAGAACCTTAAAAGAAGCAAGAGAAAACCAGTTAGTT
>NW_006443567.1:5029306-5037116 GCF_000325575.1 Pteropus alecto
AAACAGAAGGGTCTCTGGAAAAGCTACAATATAATAATAATAATATTAATAATAATAACGATAATAGGAGGAAGAATAAAATAGAAACAAGCAAAGAAGATGATACTCTCACTTTAAAGGCAATGGGAGTATTAAAAAAATTATCACCTCTGAAGATCATACTCATAGTATCACACCTTTCATTTTTACATTTATAGTCTTCTTCCACCCAAATTGCTTTATTACAGGATAACAGGAAATAAAATACTATATAAACACATTTATGTCTTTTTCATCAGCTTCTCTAATCAGGCTCCTATGTTACTAACTTAACATCTCCTCCAACTCTCAGCACTTTATCACAGTCCCAATCATTATATTCTCAGTTGGTCCATCCATCAATTGCATGTTGAGAGTACTCCTTTCACATTCATGAAAGACTTCTAACTTTGTGTTTTGAACCTGTTGAAGATTCTTGAGGAATTGAGTCCTTTCTGAGTCCACTAGAATACAAGCTTCATATGGGCAGAAGCCTGTCTGCCTTATTGACCACTATGTCTCAGCCTACCATTGTGCTTGGCATCATAATAGGGACTAAAAAGAATACCTGTAGAGTGAATGGTCCTTTAGTCATAGCCATTATCTCTACACGATTCTCTCCTTTATATGACCTGCAATGATTGAGTGACCACTCGAAATGTTTTAGTTTCTCATACATAATCCTTTCGCCTTTCTCTTTGCTCTTTTGTGACATCTCGAACTTCCTCCACCCCAGCTGGTTACTGCTTTTCCTACTCTATAGTTTGCTCAGACTTTCTGAACTCACAAACAAAGCTTCTATTCTGTTTTCCTTTCATCTCTTGCCTTGTGTCCACTTCCACAGTTATATCCTGCCTACTTTCCACCCCAATATTTCTTTCATACAGACATAGTATCTCTATGACATCTCAGGCTTCTCTTTACCTTCAGCATAAACATTAGTATACTTAAAACATATTTTTCTTTTTTCTTTTTCTTTGTGTATGTGGAGAGGTGGAGGAGAGAAAGGAGTGGGAAACTAGCCATGGAGAAGAAAAGAAATGTGAAGAAAAGAAATGTCACTGAGATCATCTCTGGTGACAAAATAATTTAAATAAATGTGTGTGTATGTGTGTGTGTGATATATACATATATTTACTTATTTATTTATTTACATTTCTCAGGCTGAAACTACTTATTCTTTATTTTACGAAGAGCTTACCTAAACCACTGAATGTTGATATGAGGCATGAACTCCAAAATATAATCCCATCTAGAAGCTCACTTGATATTTTTGTTTTCCTAAAATATAAAATATAAAATCACATGACCATACTTCAACTGATCTTTTGCTGGTTATAATCCTAAAACAGACAAAGCAGTTATCCTCCATTTCTTTCTTCTAATGTGATGAAATCATGACATTTTAATCTTATTTTTTTATTTACTGATATTTTACCTCATTCAGAAAGGGACTAAGGAGAAAATAATTTTAGCTTATTGCTGTTCACCAGAAATAGCACCTCTTGCAACTTTTTTTTCTGTAATTAAAAATCCACCCCATATTTCATTTCATTTTGTCCAGACCACAATGTCATCTTGATTGCAACTTCATATCCTACCTTCAAAGGTACACAAAGATATATATGAGTGTCACCGTAGTTTTGTTTGTAAATTTAGAAACCTAGAAACAACCAAAAATGCCCATCGAAATGAGAATAAAGTATGGTAATCCATGCTAATAAATACTATGTAACAATTAAAAGAAAAAAGTGCATCTATAGGCGATGATATGTTTATGAAATAGCATTAAATGAAAAAAAAAGGTGCAAAGATTCCATAGCAAGATTCCATTGTCCTCCAAAAAATAATACACATATGTTGTGGATGCAAATATTTTTCTAGAAGAAAAAATAATAGTTATACTCTTGGAGAGAGACTAAGAATTGTAGATGGTAAGGAAAGGGAGAATTTTATTTATACTTTTTCTATACGGTTTGAGGTCTTCACCATATACAAATATTATCAATATTATTATTTAAATTGAACTAAAAGAGAACTTGCACCACTACAACCAACCAACGCCACCTCCGCAAATAGGTTTATTATTAAGGTATTTTGCTTAATTATAAAACAGTGTTCAACTTAAATCATTTCTTAAAGAATACAGTAATATTTTACCTGTTTGTATGTTAGGTATTTTGAAATATTGTAGCAACAAGTTTATAAAAAATATTTTCTTTTTAAATATTATAGTTTCAGTACTGAATAAAACACAACAAAATATAATTACCAATCAAGCTATTTCTGTTGATGCATAATCAAATTCAAACTGTCAGTAACTTTCTTATAAAATACTCCTTACAGATAAAGATCATAACTGATAATTCCCCAATAAACACTTAAACCATAAATGCAGTGTCATTACCCCTCAAATCAATGACATGTTTTTAACAAAAAGAAAATGCTGGTACTGATTGACTAAGTTGCTTGAAATGACTTATTATGTAAAACTGGGTATCTTTAGGTGTTTTTTCTGAAGTTTGGGGGTGAGATGTGAAGAAAGTCAATGTACATTACTTTAAAAATAAGACCCAAATTATATATTTTAATTAAAATTGGTTTTAATTAAACAATAGATTTTAGTTAAAACCTGGTAATCAGGTAATCAGGGTTAACATTACTAACGACAGGAAAGGTTGACATCATGTGCCTCTTGATGTGAGATATCATTTCTGCAGTGTTCCTGCCAAGAATGAATGGCCTGAGCCTGATTATGAACCATCAGACAGACCCTACAAAATATAAATTCTGTACTCTTTAAAATTTTTAAGGCTATGAAAGACAGGGAAAGACTAATGAACTGATCCTGGTTGGAGGAAACCAAAATCAAAACACAACATGAAATCTTGGAAAGGATTGTGAATTAGAAGGGGAAAAAGTGATAATGTTGGCCAGCTGGTGAAATTTGAATAGATGTATGTGGATCAGATGTTAATGTGATACCAATATTGATTTCTGATTTGGAGGACTGTATATCAGTTATGAAGGAAAGAGAGCTTATTTGGAGGAAAGACACTCTGGAATGCTTAGGAGTGATGGGACATCCAGCTCTCAAAAGATTCAGAGAAAGAGAAGAGTGAACAATGGAGCAAATGAGGTAAAATGTTAACAATTGGAGCATCTGGTTACAGAGACTATAGGAGTTCTTTGTATTGTTCTAACACTTCCTCTGCCGTCTGAAATTGTTCCATATAAAGGATATCAGAATTTATAGTACTGATAAATATTCACTGCATGAAAGGGTTTACCATAGCCATTCTATTAAAATATTGTCCTTACAGTAAAATGTGACTTAATTTGTCTAAATTTGAATAACATGCATCTCTTCACTAGCTTATCCACTGCCTTAAGAAAGTTAATTCATCAAGTCTTTAAAAAAGAATACTTTCAAATACCCACTATGAAGTTTGGATTTTAAATATAAAGAGAGCCTTGAAAATCTGCAATTGTTAAACCAAGCATTTTTTTTTTTGCACCAAACATTGCCATCTGCTGGAAGTAATAGACCATAACACATATTACTCTTCCCTAAGAAAATAAATTATTTTAAAATCTTAAGGCATATTTGAGAACAAAATGACAAATACAAAAAAGATAACTAAGTGGTGGAAACTATTTTTTAATCTATTTAAAATTAATGAGTTATTCTGCATCTTTATATTCTAGAGTTTCAAAACCTTTTATAAGACACCAATTCTCATAAAATTATATGAGGTAAACAGGTCTTTAATGCTGTTTATAATGGAATCACAAGCAGTAAAGGCAGAAACAAATACAGGACTTCTTGATTTATGTCATAATAATATCCCATGATGGGTCTCAGCAAAAATACATGAGGGGAATGAAAGAATCAAGGTGGCAGGCAACTTGAGCTTCTAGTCCAGTCGTTTTCAACAGTGGTAGCTGCACCCCTTCATGGGCATTTAGCAGCATAGTAGCTTCCCAGACGTCCTGTAGTGCACTGGGAGACCCATACAATGAATTAATGCCCTGTCCAAAATCCATGTGAGTGAAAAACTGTTTATGACTATCTGCACTGTATAAAGTATTTTTACACAGTTTTAATATACATTGACTTTTTTTCCAAGAAAGCAACTACCATGTAAATTGAGGGGAAATGGTACTATGTTTGGCTTGAAACTTTACCAAAATTGATCAACATTTCAGAAAATTGTGGGATCATTTGGAAAGATTTAGTATTTGAGTCACCAGTACAAACATTCTTTTATCCATCTAAATTCATAGCTGTCACATTTACCATGATAACACACATAGGTGTATGCATTTGATGACTAAAATATATATTATTTTATTAAATGTTACTTTCTTTTTTCACTGTGCTGTACACTTAAAACTAATATGATGTTGTATGTCAACTGTACTTGAATAAAAAAGAAAAAAGAAAATTAAAAAATCTCTTGCAAAAAAGTTTCCTTTATTTCTCTTTTATATTATAATTAGTGTGTTATATAATCTTTATTGTAATCATGTATATAGAAAGGTGTAATTACCTAGTATTGATTAATATAATTTTACAATAGTTAACATTTGTTATTAAAAGATGACATCAGTCTGATAGGGTTGAGAACTACTAATCCAGTTCAAGTCTCTCACTTTATTATGAGGAAACTGTGGTCCAGGGAGGAAACTGAAGTTGCTTGAGGTCACAGTATGAGTTTGAGATAAACTAGCACCAAAATTTCCTAATTCTCAATCCATGCTGTCTGAAAATCAGGAATGCATTTTGGGGGGGAAAAAAAAAAAAGAAGATGGCTATAAATGCAGCTAGGGTTCCAGCCTAGCCCACAAATAAGGTTTATATAACTTGCGTACATTGCTAAAATTAATGTGAGTAGAGCGAAACCAAAAAACCTTTGGTTGGTAGTATAAAAACAGTAAGTTTCTAAAGTAAAGGTATTATGAATAGAAACACTTTAACCTGGTATTCAAGGCCTCTCGAAATCTGGCTCAAATCTATTTTTCTAACCTCTCTACCAATATAGTAGAAACGATTAAAGTCTGGGGTATTAGATTGAATCTTTTTGGCCTTTATATACCCTAGCACCTAAGAGCTGGCACATAGAGTGCATTTATTGTGTGTTGAATAAATAACCAAATGAAAGAAATTGTCTCAATCAAAAAGTTTATTCACTATTCCGCATTATATACCACATACATTCTTACCTGGAAAGCCCTACCTATAGCTTCTCTCCCAAATCCTAAAATACAGGTCTCTTTGCTTAATCTATGGGCCTTCCCACAAAGCCTTGCACACCTCTGTCCCTTCTATGCAAATCATCCTCAGCATCCTTCGAGGCCTAGTTCAAGGCTCCTCTCTTATAAAGCCTTCTTGACCAATTCTCCCACCATAATTCCTTCCCATTCTAAACTGACATCATGTATTAAATAGGCTATGTTAAGAGCCTGGATTTGCAGTCAAACTAATATAGGTTTATAATCCTTTACATTTGTGATCTCTGGCAAGTGACTTTACCTCTATGAGTCTCAGTTTTATTTTCTATAAAATGGAGATTTAAAATAGTACCTGCCTTCAGGGGACTGTTGTGAGAAATAAAGTTAAACTAGACACTTTATAAAAATTCCCATGCTAGGCACATAATAGGCACTCAATAAATATTTGTCATATAAAATGTCTTTTGTGCCAGAGGTACATGGAAGGCTTCCATAATCTGCAGAAGGGCAAGACAGTGTAGTTCACCCATCCAAGTGCCTGGAATCAATCCATGTCACAGAACCTATTGGGATTTTCTGTACTAAGAATGAGAGGCAGAAAAAAGGGAAAAATATGTAGAAGAGCAGAACAAAATCAACAGGTGCTACAAAGGTAGGGGGTCTAAGATCTCTGCCAAAATGACAGCTGCTAGTCCCATGTGGCTATTCAGCACTTGAAATGTGGCTGATACAAAGTAAGATGAACTATAAGTGTAAAATACACACCAAATTTCAAAGACCTGATACAAGAAAAAATTTTAAGATATTTCTTTACAAAAAAAGTACTATACAAACACTGTATTCTAATTAATAAATTTGTTTCTCACAGGAGTATGGATAACCAGTTCTGACACTAGTTTGCATGTAGCTAAGGTTGAACAAATAAGTCACTGAATCACAGATGATAGGACCCAGGTTTCTCATTGTCAGAGAAATAAGGAAATGAAGAGGCCTAGCATGAATGCTGCGCTACTGGATTACAATCAGAGATAGCAGCATGAATGGATGTTTATTCATTTACTTATCTACTTATTTTTGTACTTTCCCACTTGTAATTAGCAAGTAATCTGTGGGGTGATACTTTGCCACTGTGAGAATAACCAATTTTTCCAACGTTCATTTACCTACAGCTTTAACATCAATTGATAATATTGACCTGAATCAATTATTTAATTAGAGGGTGAAACAAAAATAGTGATTTTCAATTTCTGTCATTCCATCTGAAGCAATTCAATAAATGATGACTATGTACACAACTAGTTGACAAAATTTTTCATAACCCATAATGTAGTTTCGGTTATTTTATAATTACACTTACAAACACATGAAGCTTTGTTTCTCATTTGTCCACTGAAAATTTGAACTATGTTATATGTTCAATAAGGTTTTGTGAGCTACTCAAAGACACAACAACTACATACACCTGGGATACCTAAAGTGGAATCCACAGTGCATTATGAATGTTACTCCAAAAGAGACTCCAGAATCAAGTATAATTGTAAAATTCTGAGTTAGGTTTCTTTATTAGGAGACTTTTAAATATTTTACTAATGTGCTTCATGAAGCTGAGAAAGGAGACAGCAGAAAGTAGCATTGTCCAAACTGATTTGACTACTGTTCTAAGGAATGCACTTTGGGAAATGTTGATATATATGATTACCACTGGATTAAAAAAGCATTTCCAATCCAAGATAAAAAATGAAAAAACAGCACCATCAGAGATATACATCACCACTCTTCTTTGATCCCTCCCCCTCCCCCTAACTACAACAGCAACTTTCCAGTATTCAGGTTAAGAATATTGTGGCATATTAATTCCATCTCTGCATGCATGAGCCACTGTTGTATAAGACATTTGTAAATCAAGTGGTCCTGTATCTGAGAGAAGGAATAGAAAACACTGTGTGTCAACTATGGGCTAGGCAATCTGTTAAATATTTTATGTGGCGGCTCATTTATCACTGATAGCGATCATACAAGATGACTATTTTATCCCAATTTTACAGATCAGGAAATATAGACTCAAAGAAACTTGCCCAAGTTCCCACAGCTAATAAATGTCAGAGCCAGGATTCAAACTAAGGTATGTATGGTTCTTTCCATTGTACCACTTCTGGAAACCAAGGGACTTCTAAGCATCCTTAAAGAGTTTCAATAGGAAAGAGAAATTCCATGTTCTGGTGTAGCTTCCAGGATTTAGACTTGACTGTTAAAGAACAAGGGGTCAAGACCTAACCTTAAGTAAGGTGATTCCCCAAATTCTCCCATTTGGTATAGGTGCACTTGAACTTGTGCTTCAGCTCTTTTGATAGCCACACTTGCTTCCTGACAGACAAAGAGACAACTAACACCATACCATGTAGGCTCCAGGTATGAATCTGAACTTCAATTTAGATGTGCTTTCCCTTGGCTTTTATTATAAACATAATAGTTCCTACATTTAAATTTTAAATAGCCAACTAATAAATGATAAAAATGTAGAAGGGCTTCAGCACTTTGATCAAATTCTGATAACAGC
>NW_006443567.1:5037137-5041601 GCF_000325575.1 Pteropus alecto
AGATTATTGTAATTTCTTCAGGGTGTATTTCATTCCTTTCCCCAGAGTACACTTCTGTATTTCATCCAGAGATTGTAAGACTGAACTATACTTACTGGACTAGTAAATTGCCTGTTTTTGCCAGTTGTACTTTGAGTAAACTGCAGAATGTAGGATCAAGTAATCCTGACCTCTAGCTGGATGATTCAAAGTACACATGTACATTTCTAACATAAACGTTTCTCATTTTCTTTACGGTAACTCTGCAGGGAGAACATATAATAGACTTTTAATACAGAAAGCCAGAATGATATAGTGGAAAAACTATAAGTGTGGGAACCAGACAGACCTGAGTTTGAATATCACTTCTACCTCCTGCTAGCTATGATCCTGAGAAAATTACTTCAGCTCACTGGGCTTCAGTATCCTCATTTTAAAATGTAGATAAGCACTATAGGTGATACATATGGACAAAAGCAAAGCATCTCCAATCTGGAATTGCTTTCAGAAAAAGATTACAAAGAGTCATGTTATAATGGCTGCTCAGGCCATCTATAAAAATGACACAAACCGAACACAATTTGTAAATGTTTGAAGAGATTTGACACTTAATCCCAAATAAGGTGATTGGGGTTTGGTCTCAGGAAAGCACATTTACAAGAAAAAAGTCTTAGATGAAATCAAGTATAATCAAACCTAAATTGTAAAAAATAGTCTTAAAAAAACTAAAAAGGGAAATACATAGATCTACATAGCCATAAAATGATTTCCTTATAAAAGAAATGCCCCAAAGTTAATCTGTTGGTGAATCACCTCTAATATTGTCCATGGCTAAGAATACATAACCTATGAATATAAACATCTGGTCCATGGGTAAGTATAGTATTAGAGCGCCATAAATATCACCTTCTAATACTTCACTTTCCTTTGCTCTGGGGTCTTATGCTCACCAAGAAACTTTCTATTTATTCTATTCTATTTATATTTGCTTTTTCTTATATTTTTATTATAGGCAGAAGTACTAACCAGCTAACATGTATAGTATGGTCCACTAGGCATTTATATTTCTCCATATAAATTAAAAAATTGGTATTCAATAAATTAATACATTGGACCTTTAGGAGTTTGCCTAGTATGAATCTATTTCCCTTTGGTATACTCACAGAATTAAAATTATGAAGCAAGATTTTGAAAGATTAACAAAAACCTAGTTTGGCTGAGTGTGTGAGGAGGAAACAGCAGATCTTCAGACCTGGCAACTTTTCTGGAAAAGAATTTGGCAATGTGTTATCAAAACGTGTATACTCTTTTACCTAAATAATTCTACATCTAGGAATTTAACCCTAGAAGATAATCACACAAGTAAAAAAGTAGGATGGTCATTAAAGCATTGTTTTTAATAGTTAAAAAATAAACATTTGGGTTGTTCTTATCAATAGGGCACTAAGTAAGTCAATTACGACCTGTACATTAAATGTACTATGTAGTCAGTAAAAAGAATATGTGACTCTATGTTTATTAACATGGAAAGATGTCCGTGACATACACATTAAGTGAAAGTAGCAAATGTATTATCCTATTCGTACAAAGTTGTACACTTCTTAGCACCACGTGCAGCGTGTCCCTTGTATAGTCTACAGAACATTATATTCCCATGAGTTTTGCTGTAGTTTATAAAATGCTGCACATTATAATCACCTTCTAAAAATTCTCAATGCTTTTTAACATACTGAATATTCTTGAAGCCATTGTGCTAACATTGTTTAACCTAGCATTATCCAAAGGAATCTCATCATAGAATCCTTTTATCACATAACACCTTTAAAATACCAAGCAAAAATAAATAAAATATGAAGCAACTAGTTTCCAGAAAATGCTTTGGGAAGCAAGAGCATCAGAGAGCTAATGGAGTGGGGTAAGGAAGGAAAAGGAATGTTTATACCAAACTGACAGTGTAAATTTCTAACTCATGACACTTCAGGCATGTAACAATAGCAGGCTGAAAAAAATGGGCTTTTCATTACATTCTGCATTTAAAACTCATTACGAATTAAAATACTTTTGTCTCTAAATGTCCCTAACACTCAAATGAGACTCAATATACTGCCCAAAATGCAATACTTAAGAAACTTCTCTTTGCCTTTAAGCAGATTTTTTTAAAATCCTTCCATTTGCAAATGGCTGTTTTTCATCTTTCATCTCATCTCTCTTTGATATACTAAATAACCTCTTGTAACCTTGGCAGTAGGATTAGAAAATCAAATAGATGAAGCAAAAATCATATTTATGAATACCCAGAGATTTGAGGGCCTACTATGCATAAAATGCCATGCTTAGCAATGAAAGGTACTGAGGACATAATATATACAAACATTTTGTGTTTGAAAAAGAGAATGATTGTTAAAAACAGAAGATGGAACACAAAAACCTGAAAAGTTTGAAACTAGACAGAACTGATGAAACTAGCAAATGCCTAGCCAGTAGTAAAGAAACTCAGTTGTCACCAGAAAAGTAGAAGAGGAATAAAGGGGAGATAGAAAAAATCAAAAGAAAAAACAATGATGCTTTATTTACTCAACATACAATTTATCTCTTGGCTTCTGTCCAAAGAATAATAATATGGGATTGTCCTCTCTACATGTATATGCACAATAAAACTATTTGCTCACAACTGTGAAGGTTATTGATGTGTACTTCTTTCTATTCATTTTTGTAACCCTAGTGTCTAGAACATAATATGCCCTTATTAAGTGTTTGTAGGATACATGTATTTTATTTAAAGCCAAAATACATTTTAAAACAGTTATGAATTAAAGAAATAATAACTAGGAGTGACGTCAGAAACATGGCAGAGAGACATCCCTGGGAACTCTCCCCTTGAAACAACAATAAGCTTAATATATAAAACTCAACAAAAAACACCCGAACTGCACACCAGCACATCTGAGTGTGGGATGTGCACATAAGAGCTATCACAGGACAGAACCCTGGGTGTTGGGCTGCAGACTGAGAGAAACAAAGAAGCTGCCACTTGCAGCCACCGGAGTTCACTGTAGGAGGAGGGAGAATGGAGAATGTGTGACAAATTCCATGAACAACACTGGCTGAGAGTACTGTGAGGTCCACACAGCCGGTGGCAGTGCCTGGTCATCAGGGCAGAAGACAGATAAGCGGGGATGGCAGAGAAACAACAGTTGATTTTTACCGGCCACAGTTGCAAAACCAAGGCTTACCCGTAGCCCCCATCCGCCAACCCAGAGGGCCCATCCCCCTATACCATCTGAGATGAAAGCCAACAATGCAGAGGAATCTCAGCAAACGCTACCAAAAATACTGCTAACACTGACAGGAACTGACACTGAGGGTAGCAAGCATGATTAAATATCTGTAAGAAAAAGAAAGACATTAAGACTTTATATAAACCAGAGATCCAAGAGGCTTAGATGCCACCTACTGGAAACCAAAAGAAAAACACCTTCTTTGCAACAGGTCAGGGACCGTTATATAATAAATATTTCCGGAAAAAATATCAAAATACACTTCCATTATACCTAGTCAGAGAAATAGTCCATTAAACACCATGAACAACCAAGGTGACAAGGGATCTCAGAAAGAAAGAGAAAAATCTCCAGAAAATAAACTTACAGACATAGAAATATGTGACTTAAATGACAGAGAATTCAGGATGGTACTTCTGAAAAAACCTCAGTGAGATCCAAACAAATCATATCAACAATTTCAGGAATTAAAAAAAAAAAAAAACAACTAGATGAACAGAATGAGTTTTTTAGCAAGGAGATTGAAATCCTCAAAAAAAACTGAATAGACCTTCTGGAGATAAAGAGCACACTGCAAGAGTTGAAAAATGAAATAGCAAGGTTGGGAAACGAGTCGACCAAATGGAGAAAAGGATCAGTGATATCGAACTCAGAAATCTAGAAATAAATCAGAAGGAAAAAGAGAGACCAAAGAATATAATGAAAGAGGAATACAAGAACTAGCTGATACCGTCAGGAGAGGAAACATAAGAATAATGGGAATTCTCAAAGGGGAGGAAAAAGAACAGAACAAAGAAAGCATTTTCAGACAAATAGTGGACAAGAATTTCCCAAATCTAAGGAATGAACTGAAGCTTAGAATTCAAGAAGTCAACAGAACACCCAATTATCTCAACCCAAAAAGGCCTTCACCAAGACACATTGTATTAAAATTACCAAAAATCAACAACAAAGACAAAATTCTCAGAGAAGCCAAGGAAATGGAGATGGTAACCTATAAAAGATAATCCATTAGATTATTGTTGGACTTCTTAGCACAAATCTTACAAGCCAGAAAAGAGTGGAATCAAAAATTCAAACTATTAAGTGAAAGAAACTACCAGCCAAGAATAATGTATCCATCAAAGCTCTCCTTTAGATATGAAGGAGAAATAAAGACATTTCCAGACATACAAAAATTGAGGGAATTCTCCACCATGAGTTCTAC
>NW_006443567.1:5046279-5052457 GCF_000325575.1 Pteropus alecto
GGAGGGAATTTTAAATCATTTCTTCAATTAAAAAATAAATAAATAAATAAATAAATAAATAGGAAATAATAACTGTTAAGTCTATGGATCAAATCAACACTAAAGAGAAAAATTAAATTATTGCATGGTAATGGATATCAAGGTTTACTGTTTAAATATGGCCTTGAATCCAGTACAGTAAATATCTGCATTTCCTATGAAAGAAATTATGCAGCAAAAATTGTGTTATGATCTCTAATCGATATGGAAGCCCTATTTTAAACCACTGTCCTTATATTTGAGTTTTATAAGATCTTATAAGCCATTTTCAGAACTTTGGCTTTTACTCTAAGTGAGATGGGAAATCACTGTAAGTTCTGAGAAGAGGATTGACATGAGATGACATTTTAAAAGGAATATTCTGAATGTTGCATTGAGAACAAACTGCTAGAAGACAAGGGTGGCAGCAGGGAGACAAGCTACATTTTTGCAATAATCCAAACGATAGTATAATGATACCTTGGACCAGGTGATAGTAGTAGTGGAGATTATGAGAATTAACGGATTCTGAATATATTGTGAAAATAAAGCCACATGATCTGCCAAAGGATTAGATTGAATATAGGCTATGAGTGAAGAATGATAAAGAGGCATCAAGAGTGATACCATGGTTCTGAGCCTGAGCGACTGGAAGGATGCAGTTGTCATTTGCTGAGATGGAGAAGACAATAGGAGAAGCAGATTTGGAAGGAAGAGTAGAAGACATGTTAAGTTTGAAATGCCTATTAAACATCCAAGTAGACATGTCAAGTAGATAACTAGATATACAAGTCTAGAGATCTAAGAGTCATTACGTATCTAACACCATGAGACAGAATAAGATCACCAAGGTGTCAGTATAAATAAGGATAAAAAGTTCAAAGAGTCCTGGTACCCTCCAACATTAAGAGTTTAGAGAAATGTGAAGACCGATATGCAACCAGTGAGACAGGGGTAAACCAGGAAAGTACGATAACCCAAAAGCCAAATGAAGCAAGTGTTTTAAAGAAAAATAGATGATCACGACACCAGAAAAATAAATAACCTAATTAAAAAATGGACATAGGATCTGAAGTGACATTTCTCCAAAGAAGACATACAGATGGCCAACAGACATGGAAAGATGCTTAGCATCACTAATCATCAGATAAATGTAAGTGTAAATCAAAAGTACAGTGAGAGAGAGGGAGAGAGAGGGGGAAGTGTAGCAAAAAAAAAAAAAAACAGTGAGATATCATGTCACACTTGTCAGTATGTTTATTATCAAAAAGACAACAAACAACAACTGTTAGAGAGAATGTAGAGAGAAGGGAACCCTCGTGTGCTGTTGGTGGGATTGCAAATAGGTGCAGCTGCTATGGAAAACAGCATGAAGATTCATCAAAAAATTAAAAATAGAACTACCATATGACCCAACAATATCACTTCTGGGTCTTTGTCCAAAGAAAAATGAAAACATTAACTTGAAAAGATATATCCCCTCCATGTTCATTGCAGCATTATATACAACAGCCAAGATATAGAAGCAACCTAAATGCCCATCTATGGATGAATAGATAAAGAAGATGTGATAGCAATTAAAGAAGAGAGTTAGGATACCCTCAATAAGTCTATTCTCTTTCAGATTGGCCAGTTCTTCCTCACATTATATGGTATTCAGATGCTTACTATAGATTAAAGAGAATAAAACTGCCTATTTGATTTTTTAAAATGTATATTAAGGTTATATCGCATGTGCATCCTAAAAATAAAAATTCCAGTCGAGAACTTCTACATTTTAATTTTTTTTTTAATTTAATGAAGCTAATTAAAAAGATATTCTGTAATTACCTTTTGGGTTCAACTCCAGCAGTAACCAATCTTGCAAATATCCCAATCTGTTTCACTATCCCCGTGGTATGTAATAGTAATAGCAACATGACTGAAGAGGTAGAAAGTATTACTTTTGTTGAATTCAGACTGCAACAAGATAAAGAAATTTTAAAGAAGTTTGAACTTTTCCTGGAAACTAAATAATATAAAATTTAATCATGGAATAAAAATGAGATACACTAGTTCTTAAAAAATTGAGCTTTAAATTAAGCATAGTGAAGAGTAAATGTGTTTTTATAAGATTAAAACTACAGCCATGAGCATTTGGCCTAAAATTAAGATGTCAGTTAATTCTAGTCTTAAACAGTTGTTACCTCTATGGTTTTAAACAATTGTTACAAAAGAATAATCTTGCAAAACTGTAAAATTCATAAATGCATGTATCTCTTTGGATTTTTAATCACACAAAACTCTGAAGTATTACAAATAAACTAATAAAATGTTATCTATATATAAAGTTTAAGTATATCAAACATTTGGGCTTTATTTATGGTAAAAGTAATGAAGTAAGAAAAAAATAGCAGGATGTGTTTCAGAATGTTAAGAATGGTGCCTCTGGGTAGTGAGATTATAGGCAATAATTTTCCTACTGTTTCTTTATACTTTTCTGTACTTTCTAAGTTTTCTATAATGAGGGTATATTTACATTTATAATCAGAAGCATCAAACAAACAAAAAGTGAATTAAACTCTCTCTACCGGCCAAGTATTCATTAGTTCACTCATTAGTAGCAACTCTATATCTGAAGATAATTATATGAACTTCCTAGATGAATGCTTCTTAAACCCGAAAGTTTATACAAATCACCCAGGGATCTTGTTAAAATTCGAATTATGATTCACTAGGTCTATGGTAAGATCTGAGATTCTGTATGTCTAACAAACACCCAGGGAACACTAATGCTCCTGGTCCTGGAACACATTTTGAGAACCACCACTCTAATACAGAAGAAAGAAAATGTTTGACTGTTCTTTTCTGGTAGAAGTGGTTGAGGAAGCCTGAACGACTATTTTTCCCTGGAGATTTGGGGCAATTTTTGTATAAGACTTGTTATGAGTCGGATTGTGTCCCCCAAGAAGATATGTTGAAGCCCTAACCCCTAGTACCTATAAATGGGACTTTATTTGGAAATGTAGTCTTTGCAGACAAAATCAAGTTAAGATGAGGCCATTAGGTTGGGCTCTAATCCAATATGACTTATGTCTTTATAAGATGAGAAAAAGGCCTTGTGAAGACAGAGACACACAGGGAGAATGCCATATAATGACAGAAGCAGAGATTGGAGTGATATAGCTGCAAGCCACAGAATGCCAAGAATTGGTGCCCATTACCAGAAGCTAGGAGAGAAGTATGGAACAGAGTCTCCCCCACTCAGCCATCAGAAGAAACCAACATTTTCCACACCATGATCTCCGACTTCTAGCCTCCAGACTGAGACAATAAATTTCTGTTGTAAGCTACCCATTGTAGGCACTTTGTTAAGGCAGCCCTAACAAAGACAAGGATTAACAATACGAGCTTTGCAATCAGCCATTTACTAGCTATATTACCATAAACAAGTCATCTCACCTCTTTGAGCCTTACTATTGCCTCCCAAGTGAGAAGGTTAATATGACATCCTTTCCACATTAAGGTGAGATTACCCATCCCTCACAAAAGCAACACCCTACAAGGAAAGGTAAGCAAGAATTAAACCTGCTCCACACTCCCAATGGACTATAGAAAAGATGTTAAACAGATGCTTGATGCTAAACAGAACAAAGAGTGGCAGGAGATGAAAATTGTCCCTGAAAAGTTGTGGCTACTTGCCAGCCCTAACATAGATTTGTATCACCTAGGTAACCCCAGGAAGTTCAAGATGTGAATTTGTTTTAAGGTGGTCCCAGACTGATATTTCCCAAAAACACCTTGCAGAAGTAAATGAAAATCCTTCCTGAAGGAAAGTACTTTAACTCTAGGATTCAAAGAAATTCCACAAATGATTTTTGAGAACAATGAGTATGTAGCCAAAATAACAAAGCACACAAGGAAAAATGGGCATCAGAAACAAAACTGCAAAGATTTCAGATACAGGAATGATCAGAGGCACGTTTAAAATGAATTAAATTTAATATATTTAAAAGAAATAATATACAAGCATGAAAGCACATGCATGAAATAGAAAAGTACAAAATATAAAATAATGACATAGCAGATTTGAAAAGAACAAAATAAAACTTATATAAATTAGAAAGATGATTGTTAAAATTAAAAATGCAATGCCTATGTTTAAGAGAAGAAACAACTGAAGAAATCAAAGACGAAATGTAGGCCAGAAGAACAGAACACAGAAACGAAGTGGAAAATACAGGAGGGAGGTTAAGAAACATGGAGGAGAAAACGGGAATATTAAATATAGCTTTAACTTATGTCTGAAAAAGAAAGAAGAAAATATCTGACAATGGCTGAGAATTCTAGAGCTGAAAAAGGCATCAGTCCAGGAAACTCACAGAATTACAAACAGGATTAAAAACAAAGCAAAACAAAAATCCATAACGACACATAATCATGAAAATGCATGACACCTTCTAAAGAAAGATATGACTAATAAGTAGGTATAAATGGAGGAACTATAACAAAAATACAAACCTTTATTTTTATTCTTTGGTTATTTATTTTACTCAACCAATATATTAGTGAGATTCATTTATGTTGGCATGTGTAAACTTACTGTGTTCTCTTCCATTGCTATATTGTATTTCATTGTATAAAGATAGGACAAATGATTTATTCATTCTACTCTTGAAGGACATTTGCATTTTCCCAGTTTAAGGCTATTATAAACAATGTAGTAATGAACATACAAGATACCCTAGGGTACACACTTTGTACTTCAACTGTTGAGTCAACTGTATGCAAATCTTCTATCACATAGTGACAAACTATTTCCAAAGTATTTGTACCAATTTACATTCTTCCTGGCAGTGTATGAGATTTGCCATTGCAACTCCTTGCCAACATTTGGTATTCATTTTCACCTTTAAAAACTTTTAACAACCTTATTGAAGTATAATTTACATAGCACGACATTCATTTTTTGTAAGTGTATGAATTCACAATTTTAGTACATGTATAGTTTTGCAATTATCAGCATAATCCAGTTTTAGAACATTTCCATCACTATGAAAAGTTCCCCCATTTCCCTTTACAGTTAATCCTTACTCCCAGCTTTAGCAATACTCTTCTGCTTTCTTTCTTTAGTATTTATTTATTTGTTTATTTATTTATTTATATTTTTTATTATGGTGACATTAGTTAACGAAATCCAGTAAGTTTCAAATGTACAACATAACAGTAAGGCATATAATATATATATATATTACATTGTGTGTTCACTGTTCAAAGTTAATTTCTTTCTGTCACTACATATTTGAAAGAAACCTTCTTAAATGTTAGAAAAATTACAATAAAAATGCAGACTACTAACTATATTTTAATAAATAATTTTTAATCAAATTTACCATCTCAAAAAAATGCAGACCACATAAGGTCTTTTCAAATTATTTTTCATTAAATCTAAAATGCCACCAATTGTAAAACATCGTTATTTTATGTCCCGCTAAGAAAAAAACATCTCCAATTAAACTTTGACATGCCTGGAAGACATGTCTTGATTTTATAAGTGAGAAAAAGTGAGTTAGACTCAATAAAATGTGGAATATGAAAATAGTAAACAAAACATAAAATCGTCTATGACCATGACACCCTGAACATGCCCAATCTCATCTGATCTTGGAAGCTAAGCAGGGTCGGGCCTGGTTAGTACTTGGGTGGGAGACCACCTAGGAAGACCAGGTGCTGTAGGCATTAAAAAAAAACATAAAATAATATAACAGAACTGAGACCAAATGTGATATCAATAAATGTAAATGGGCTTAACTCACCTATTAAGAGGAAAAGATTTTTCGGAAGATATTACAAAACAAAAGTCAACAATATATTGCATTATAAGTGACACAACTAAAACAAAGAGATTCTGAAAAATGAAAAATGAAAGTATAGGCAAAGTTACACACCAAGTAAATATATGCAACAAGAAATCAAGGGAGTTGGACTTCCTCCTCCAGACATGATGGAATAACATGAGACCAGATTTATCCTTTCACCTTCAACAACTTTAAAAAAATGGGTAAAATATATGAAACAGCAGTTTTCAGACTGAACAGCAAAGAACGTTTAGAAAATGGTCACCAAGAGAAGGGGAACAAATAAGGTGAGTCCTACTATTGCCTTAACCTTACTTCCCAGA
>NW_006443567.1:5052474-5055806 GCF_000325575.1 Pteropus alecto
GAAAGAGTATCCAAGCAGAGCCCTGCAGTCTTCCAGAGTTGAGAAGACAAAGTTCAATGTCCAGAGAGACCAAGGGGGCTAGATTTTGTGGGACAACAGTACCAGAGGGAAGTGAGCTGCACAGAGATTTTTGGAGATATGCAGAGGGCTCTCTTTCATCAGAGTATTGATCAGTACATGTGTGTGTCAGTTATTGATTTATTGCCTCGCATTTTCAAATTCATGCTTTTTGACCTCTACGAAAATTCTCTGGGCCCTTTAAATAGTTTAAATATTTTTCCTTTGTAAGCTGGCATAGAATGGAACTTTGTCAGTAGAGGGTGCTGGACAGACATTGCAAGGGTAAAGGGTTGTTTGCTGGTTGATGGGAGCTCACTCCACATGCTGTTTCTCCAGTGTGCGCAGTCTCAATAAATTAATGGATCCACATAACGAAACAAAAAGGAGACAAAAGACAACAGGTGAATATACTAATTCTAAAGCAAAAAAAAAACCCTTTTTATTAATCAGACAACCATATTTGCCACTTTGATTCTAAACATCTACTTCAGCAGTTTTCAAACTTTTTTAATCTCAAGATTCCTACTCTTAAATATTAAGGACTCCAAAAAGCTTTTATTTACGTGGGTTTATCTACACATTATTGACCACATTAGAACTTAAAATGAGAAAATTTTAAAACACAAAAATACAGAAGCACACATTACATTAGTCTTCATATAGCCTCTGGAAAATTCCACTTTACACTCATGAAAGAGTGAGAGTAAAGAAGGCTAATAACATCTTAATATTATTATTATAGTTTTGACCTTGAAGACCCCCTGAAAAGTTCTCAGAAAACTCTAGACCTCACTTTGAGAAGAGTTGATATAATTATTCCCACAAATATAATCAACAACCCTATAAACACTATGAACAACTTTTCTGAAACTTAACCACAGATTTAATTTTGCAATGAAAGGGAACCTGTGTGTAAACGGGGCGGGTGGCGGGGGGAGGCATCAACGTCTGTGCAAAATAAATAGCCTTAAAGTAAAAACAATTGAGAAAATTTGCTAGACAGAGTTTCTTTCTATATAAAAGGGATAATAAAAGGCAACTGCCAGTTTTACTTAACCTTGGTAATTTTAGGGTGGCAAACCACAAGTGTTGATGAGTTACTGCTACTTTGGCCAACTAGGGCTCTTTCATCCCCTTGCTCTGTTTATTCTTCCCAGACTTGATCTTCACAGACATGGTCTTAAACGGTCCCAAAGAAATCACTTTGATATATAGTATCAAACACAGACTACATTAATCAAAATTTCTCCTGTTCATGAACTCCTCTCTTCTGCCATTCTTCCCTTACTTTAAAAGAATTATCAATTAAGCAGTTGTTTGTTGCTCCTCCTCCGGCATTTTGCACCTCGATGCTTCTTATTGTGAAGAATACACATCAGTGGGAATATATGAGATAATTTCAGGTAGTAGATAAAAAATTAGTACTTCATTTTTTTTTACCTATTTACTTGAAATTAGATAAGTAAAACATATAAGTATTATGCTAAACTTGTAATTTCTGGGCTATTATAGTTTGCTTTCTAAATAGATTTGAGTTAAATTATGGATTTTAAAAAATAGATAAATAATACTACAGGTGACTCAGATATAGCAAAAATCATCAAGATAAAGTGGTGCACGAATGAAATTTAAGGAGCACTACTCTTTTCTCTGGAAAGAAACAAGGGTACCATCCGTGGGCCCTCCCACCGCTATTGTGCTGGGGAAGATGTAGCTGCCTCTTCCCCAAGCCCCACTTTTGCCTCCGGACTTCTCTCTGGGGCCAGCAGCCGCCTGACCTAGGCCCTGGGGCCGCGGGCTTAGCCGACTACCATAGGCTCTGGGTCAAACCAGCAGTTTTCAGGTAGCTGCGCTAAGGCGCCAGAGGAGGCGCCCAAGGACGTAGCCCGGCGGCAGAGGAGCCCCAGCTGCTGCACGGTGCCGGTGCCGGCATCTGCAAGTGGTTCAACGTGAGCATGAGGCTCGGCTTCCTGTCCACGACCGCCCTCGCCGGGGTCGTGCTCGACCCCTCGGTGGATGTCTTCATGCTCCAGAGTAATCTGCACATGGAGGGCTTCAGGAGCCTGAATGAAGGTGAGGCAGTAGAGTTCACCTTTGAGAAGTCCTCCAATGGCCTGTAATCTATAGAGTCACTGGCCCTGAAGGGGTGTGTTCTGTACTGGGAGTGAGAGGCGGCCAAAAGGAAGAACGTGCAGAAGCGTAGATCATAGGGAGACAGGTGCTACAGCTGTGGAGGTCTAGATCATCATGCCAAGGAATGTAAGCTGCCACCCCAGCCCAAAAAGTGCCACTTCTGCCAGAGCATCAGCCATATGGTGGCCTCGTGTCCACTGAAGGCCCAGCAGGCCCCCAGCTCACAGGAAGAAAGAAGATATTCATAGCCATATCCTGTTCCCAGAGGTCCAGAATTGATCCACAGTGGGTGGGGAAAGAGGACTATCCTTTTGCCATCAGGAAGATTTAAGGAGTAGGCATCAATTGGCAGAACCGAGAAAGTAGGTTCAGGGTAAGTAGAGGGCAGCTGGCACTGCCATGTATCTCAAGCCAGAGTCCACAGCATCACACCCTATTCTCTCTTGGCAGTGGGTAAAAGGCGAAGCAAAGGAACTCCAACCATGCTCTACTCAAACGCATGTGAGGGCTTTGGAGAAAATCCCTCCCTGCCTGTTTTATCTGAGTCTCCATACCCAGAATCTTCATCTTTTGAAAGTGAACTAGATAGGGTAGTTGTTTTCTTATATATTTTTTTCTTTTTAAAGAAAGATAAGTAATAATATTTCCCACACCAGGGTGAAAAGATAAAGCATGAGACCAGATTGATGCACCCAACCCACAAATGACCATATTCCATGGAAGAGAATCTCTCAGGAGTAAGGCAGGGTTTTTTCACATTGTCTTCACATAACCCACTCTTTAGATAGGGTGCTGAGAACTCTCCCAAGCAATGGATTGTGATGATAGGCAAAAAGGGTGGTTGGGAGAACAGCTGCAGACCTGCTGCTCCTAAGTTCACTCCCACCCCATTCTGGGCCAATACAATTTATTTATTTGGTCCCTTGGATAACTGCACCTTGGGTCCCACTTTCTCCAGGATGTCAACTGCACTAGCTGTGTGTGAATGTTGTATCTTGTGCATTTTAACTTTTTTTCGTAATATAAATATTCTTGTTTTGTATTTTTGTGTATTTTAATCTAAGGCCCTCATTCCTGCACTGTGTTCTCAGGTGCAAGAGCAATCTCAGTGATAAATGGGCAGCAGCTCTGGGTCTGCA
>NW_006443567.1:5055821-5084926 GCF_000325575.1 Pteropus alecto
AATACTTTTTTTGTTGTTGTTTTATCACCAGGGAGAACTATCTGGAGCGCATAGCCTATTGAACTACTTCATTTTTGCCAATTAGAGCTGGCTTTTCTGCTATAGCATCCCCTTGAAACCCCTCCACTTTCAATGTTTCATGGAACACTAGGTTTTAACTGGGTGGCCCCATGACTTGATCTACAGGCAGATTGGAAATTGGTCTGAACAGGAATGGGTGGTACAGAAGTTAGGAGAGGCTGGGCCAGGTGAAAGGTGCAGAGGGGAAGCCAAGATTAGGTGAGGGTTGTCTATATATGTGTAATAAAGGATTACTGTTCCAGATCTCTAATCTCAGAGTTTGGAACTCGCTTTACATACGAGATCCATCCTTCACTGGATTGGGCTAGGCCCATTGTGCACAACAAGGTGTATGTATGTGTGTTTATAAAAAGAAAATATGAGTTGGTAAAAACAGGTTTTAAGAACAATAACTCTGTACCCATATTCAGCTGCTCAAAGATGGATATATGAAGCAAGGACTAAATTCCTTAACCTTTAAAAATTCTGGGCTTTTCCTCTTTGGCTTCCAGAGAGACCATAAGTGATAGCTTTTTTGTGGTGCCCAGAGCCAGTGTCCTGCCCTGCTGCAGCAGTGGTTAGTGTCATGGTAGCTAAAGGAGAAAAGGGGGTTTTGTTTACATGCTATGAGATCACCGAAAACCTACTTCTCTATGTTGAAACGGGGCAAATGCAATAGAACGCATTAGGTGATGTATGTCTGATCCTGGGTGCTTGTCTCCCCTAGTTGCTGCCCCCCTCTAGTTATTGTATTTGTCTAGGCTTTGTGGGACTTCAAGAGTAGCTGATTTGGTGATTGCTAGGTGGCCTAATTTGCATAAATATAATCTGTTAGTTTTTCTCAATGTTCTTTTGGGGTTTTATTGTTTATAAACTTCTTTTTGTATTGAGAAAAATAGCCAAAGCATCTCTGACAGAAGGTTCTGCACCAAGCAAAAATGTTCTGAAACATAAGCTTGGGGGATCCATCTTGAAGTGAAGGTCTTGAACCATCCTTTCTTTTGTTTCTCCTTCCCCTAATTACTATTTTGGACCAGATCGTCTGTCCTAACAACTTGACTCCTACCCTATCTTTTATCCACCCCGCACCGAAGCCCACACACCCATACATACACGTTTAATTTGTGGGATGTCTCCCCAACTCCTAAATGATTTGTGCAAAAAATCTGAAGGAGCTAGGAATACTCCATCCCTTGTTCCCAAACTCCCATGTCAAGACCATTCCTTGATATGTGATTCATGCCAAACACTTAGATTGCATATTTAGTTAAATTGAGACTACTTTAATCTCTAATCCTAGGGTAGAGAGAAGCAACGAGGGGGCCTTCCATTTTGAAAGTGGGATGGGGAGACCACAGAAGGGAAGGTGAATGTATACCCAAGTCACTTAGGAACTTTTATGCAGGTACAAGAAATTTATGTCAAAGTAGCCACAAGATTGTTTAATAGGAGACGGATGAATGTAACTCCATGTTTATTGCTAGAAACCAAAGATTTGAGTGAAATTTTGAATTTATAGGGAGCGAGGGAGGAGGATAGGAAAGCATGTACCTATCTGTTCTTTCCCTGATCCCTTCCCCTCATTTCTCAACTGCAAGAGACTGAGCCCCCTTGGGCTTTGGTGACCCCCATCACTAAGGAGTTTATTTGATGATCGATTTTTACTTCCATTTGCTATCATTTTGTAACACACATGATGACCCTGTCCCTTCCCCTCTTTTCCCTAGGAAAATAAAGACGTATTCATACTGGGGGCGGGGGAGCGGCGGGGAAGAGTTCTACCACATAGACAACCAAGCCAGAAATCTGACAGTCATTCTATGTTCCTCCTTCTCCATTCCCATTCATTTCCATCATCGATCCACCTTGGGTCTCCACATATAAAACAGATTAAAAGCAGTGCTACCCTGGTTGAGCTCTTCCATGCCCATTCTGCCTTTTCCCTAGACTTCATGGCAGCCCCAAGACATTTCTATTACCCTAGGGCCCAGTAGAAGACAATTTGAGAACCACAAGACAGATTTCAAACACAGTGTGATTGGAACTCCCAACCTAAAAAGATCTGAGTTGGAGTTTTACCTCTGCCATTCACTAACTGTATGCCTCTAGTCACATCATTGCCCTCTCTGAGATTGACTTTCATCATCTGTAAAATGGCAGAGTACATTCTAGCAAGAGGGCTGTTCTAAGGATTAAATTATTCACTGAATATAGAGTCATATAACATTGCTCCTGGCACATAATAGGCATTCAATACTATTTTTCTTACGATTACATACAAGACTTCCCTCTATGATCTGGCATCTGCCTACTCCGCATTTTTAGCTTCATTTCTAGCTGCACGTCCCAAACTCCAAACTTTATGTCATAGATATGCTTAACTACTTAGTCTCCCAATCATAGCATGCTGTTTCAGATCTCTAAGCTCTTGATCCCACTGATTTCCCTACTAGAAATGTTCATCCTCCTATTTATCTGACAAATACTTTTCCAATCCCTCTATTATATCTCCTTGTCCCTTAGTCTCCTATTATATAACATTTTATTGCATCGATTTGTTTACGTGTCTATCTCCACACTTAGGATTGTGAACTTTTAGACTACAGGAACCACGTCTACTTGTCTTTGTATCCCCAACGCCTAGCACAAAACCTAGAAGATGGTAGGTTTCCCATTAATGTTTGCTAAGTGACCATAATAGAAAGCAATTTGGAAGTGAAGCAACATTCTTATCTTTTTATAATAAGTTCTCAGTACTTATGCTGATAATGTAAGCATTTTTTGATATGCCACTTTTGATAATAAAACATCCTATTGGAAATCCTGGTGTGCAGAAATTTTTTCCATCTTCTATATCATGACACCATATAACTGGCATATTATCAATAATTCTAAATATAAATATTTGAAAAAGAAAAGATTTAACAAACATTTCACATCAAGTAATACTAACACCATCTTATATATATTTAGGTTCAAATTTTTTAATGAAAGGCAAGTCACAAAAATAGTATACAATTTCAAGTATCTATTAAAACTACATCTGAAAGTCATTTTCTTTCAGATGCCAAACCTACCAATGATGTTGATAATTCAGTTGTATTCCTTTCTTCAAAAAAGCCAGCTTTTTCTTTTGGTTTTCATTTGCTACATCATAAGATTTTACACAAACTTTTATACGTTTCTGTCTTGTTAAAAGAAAACTTAAGAAATAATTTAAACTATTAAGAGATTGGACTGAATTTTATAAAGCAGATGTCACAAAATAAGCACTTGATCTTACAGATAAAACTTTTCCTCAGAGATTTCAGTATGCCACCATCCTCAACACTATCTCCTCAACTTCAATTCATACCTAAAATGATTACACTAGACACACACACACAATGCTTTCACCACTAAACAGAATAATTTGGCTTTTTCAATAATATATAAAGTGGGATATAAAATGTACTGTAGCTTCCTAAAACTTATCCCAATATAGAACCCTTCACTTAAAACTAATAATAATAAAAATGAAATAATAATAAATTAAAAGTGACAATAAATTGTAGTGATGGTTACACAAGTCTGTGAATATGCTAAAACCACTGAATTGGGTGAATTATTTTATATGAGAATATCTCTCGATAAAGCTGTTACCAAAAAATTGATAATAAAATATTTTATACTTTTAATATGAAACCTCTTGTTTATAAGGTCTAGCTATGGGGGATAATCAAGGCAAAGTGCCAGTGTTATTAATCAATAAATAATGGTAGCCACAGCCATAAGACAAGGAAGAGAAATAAAAAGCATCCAAATTGGAAAGGAAGAAGTAAAATTCTAGTTATTTGCCGATGACATGATATTATATATAGAGAACAATAAAGATTCCACCAAAAAAAACTGCTAGAACTGATCAATGAAATCAGTAAAGTTGCAGGTTACAAAATAAATATTCAGAAGTCAGTAGCATTTTTATACGCCAATGATGAACTTTCAGAAAGAGAAATTAAGAAAACAATACCATTTACAATTGCATTGAAAACTATAAAACACCTGGGAATCAAATTAACCAAGAAGGTAAAAGACCTGTTTTCAGGAAATTCTAAGTCATTGAAAAAAAGAAATTGAAAAAGATACAAATAAATGGAAGCATATACCATATTCATAGGTAGGAGGAATCGACATTGTTAAAATGGTCATACTACCCAAAGCAACCTATAGATTCAATACAATCCCTATCAAAATAACAATGGCCTTTTGCAGAGAGCTAGCACAAATAATCCAAAAATTTATATGGAGCCATAAAAAACCCAGATGGCAATCTTGAGAAAGTAGAACAAAGTTGGAGATATCACACTACCTGATATCAATCTATACTACAAGGCTACAGTAATCAAAACAGCACGGACTGGCATAAAAACAGATACATTGATCAATGGAACAGAATAGCGAGCCCAGAAATCCTTAGTAACATTTTTTTTCTGATATATCTTCTTGGGTAAAGGGCAAAAAAGAAAAAAATAAACAAATGGGACTACATCAAACTTAAAAGTGTTTGCACAGCAAAAGAAATCATCAACAAAATAAAAAGACAACCTACTAAATGTGAGAAGATATTTGCCAATGATACATCTGATAAGAGGTTAATATCCAAAATTTATAAAGAAGTCATACAACTCAACATCATAAAAACAAACAATCCAATTAAAAAATGGGCAGAGGACCTGAATAGGCAGTTTTCCAAAAAGGACATACAGATGGCCAATAGACATATGAAAAGATGCTCAAGGTCACTAAATACCAGAAAAATGCAAATTAAACCACAATGAGATATCACATTACACCTGTCAGAGTGGCTATCATCAATAAATCAAAAAAACAAGTGTTGGTGAGGATGCGGAGACAAGGGAACCCTCATACATTGTTAGTGGGATTGCAAATTGGTACAGCCACTATGGAAAGCAGTATGGAGATTTCTCAAAAAATTAAAAATGAATATACCTTTTGACGCAGCAATTTTACTTCTAGGTATTTATCCAAAGAAAACCAAAACAATAGTTCGTAAAGATCTATGCACTCCAATATTCATGGGGGCACAATTTACAATAGCCAAGATATGGAAGCAACCTAAATGCCCATCAACAGACTATTGAATATTAAATGGAAAAGAATTAAGTGCTCCAACCAAAAGATAGAGTGGCTGAAAGGAGAAGAAAACAAGACCCCTACATATGAAAAGGAAGGGGATGGGAAAAGATACTGTTTTGATAGACCTAGAAGGTATTTAAGTCAGACAGAGAAAGATAAACACTGTATGATTTCATTTATATGCAGAATCTAAGGAACAAAAAGAACAAACCAATCAAAAACAGACTCCCAAATACAGAGAACAATCTGGTGACTGCTAGAGGACAGAGGGGGTTGGTGGGCTGGGAGAATGGGGTGAAGGGTTAAAGAAGTACAAATTAGTAGTTGATACTTGGTCACGGGGATAGAGAGCATGGCAGAGGGAATGCAGTTAGCATTAATATGATGACTAAGTGGAGGGCCAAGGGAGGGAGGCAGCGATTGAGGGGATTGTTTTATGAACTATATAGATGTCTAACCAATGTACTGCATACTTGAAACTAATTTAAATAAATAAATTTTTAAAAAAGAAATATTAGTAGGGTAACAATAATACAAAAAATTATATATATCAACAATCTCATTGTTTTCCTCCACAATGTTAGTTTTTTAAATGTGTTTTATTTGTTCCAATGGTCATATACCATTGGAATTTAAGAGGAATTTAAGAAAATTTCCCCCCAAAAGACAGACAAGGTAAAATCAAACAATATGAAATATGAATGGATATTTAGGGATATTATGATTTTAACACTCTTTAGTTATAAATATAAAATATTTGAAATTTTCTTCTCTATAAAGAGATTTTATTTAAATAAACAGCAAATTATGCACATAATAATAATTCCAGTGGCCCAAAAGTAATTAGATAAAATCAATTTATTTCTCTCAACCTGTAGTCTTACTCTCCACTAATAAAAATTCCTTGTTTAAAATCATCCCAGTTGACAAACGGGGTGGGGGGGGAGAAAGAAAGAATGAGCAAGAATAAACTATGAAAAGAGAGTCATATTTAGCAGCTCATATCTTACAAATATTAACCAAAAAATCCCTTATTGACAGCAGAGTTGAACAACACTGTCATGTTTCTCCAGTCCAAGGGACAGCATTTCCTGAAAAGGTATACTTTTCTGTTAAGACAATGGTGCTCCACAGGGGTATTGTGTGCAAGTTTAATCATGGAAAAGCTAATGCCTGATACACAGACCAATGGAACAGATCAATGGAGAACCCAGAAACAAACCTACACAACTATACCCAAGTGATTTTTTTACAAAGGTGCGAAAGCAGTTCAATGGAGAAAGATAGTCTTCAACAAAAGGACATCTACAGGCAAAATAAATAAATAAATTTCAACCCAAACCCTATACTTTATCAAAAAAAAAAAAAAAACTAAACTAAAAATTGATCGCAGACTTAAATCTATAAAGTAAAATTATAAAACTTTTGAAAGAAAGAATGGAAGAAAATCTTCAGGACCTAAGGCTATGCAAAGTCTTCTTAGCCTTTATACCAAAAGCATAATCCATAAAAGTAAAACTTAATTATTGGACCTCATAAAAATTAAAACATTTGCTTTCTGAAAGACCCTGTTAAGAGGATGAAAACACAAGCCACAGACTGGGAGAAACTATTTACAAACTACCACTGCAACAAAAAAAAAAAAATCATATCTAGAATATATAAGGAATTCTGAAAAATCAATTTTGATCAAAGTAAAAGATCAAAAAATCCAAATAGAAAATGGGCAAAAGAGGAGACATCTCACTGCAAAAGATATACAAATGGCAAACGAGAAGATATACAACATCATTAGCTATTAGGAAAATGAGAAAAAAAACCATGATGAGACATACTTATCAGAGTGGCTGAAATAAAAAAATAACACTGCCAAATGTTGGCAAGGATGCAGAGAAATTGGATCACTCATACTTTGCTGGTGGGAATGTAAAATGGTGTAGCTCTTCTGGAAAACAGGCAACTTACAAAACTAAACATGAAACTATCATATCACCCAGCAGTTATACTCCTGAGTGTTTATCTCAGAAAAATGAAAACCTATCTGCACCAAAAAAACCCTACACATAAATGTTCATAGTACATAGTTTTATTCATAAGTCAAAAGCTGGAAGCAATCCAAATATTCTTCAATAGGGTGAATAGTTAAACAGACTGGTACAGCCATACCTTGGGATACTACACAGCATTAAAGAAGAATGAACTATTGATACACAAAACAACCTGGATGGATCTCAAGAGAATTATGCTGAGTGAAGAAAGCTAATCCCAAAAAGGTAATACTGTATGATTTCCATAATTTGTATAACATTATCAAAATCACATTATAGAAATAGAGAAGAGACTAGTGTTTGTCAGGGGTAAGGATTGTGGAGGAGGGGTGGGGTGGCTATAAATGGGCAGCATGAGGTGATGGAACTATGTTGTGTATTGATTGTGGCAGTGGGTAGATGAATCTGCACAGGTAATAAAAGTGCAAAGAATATCTGTCTCTGTCTCTCTCTCCCTCCCCACTCTATTTCACACACATACACACACACCAAAGACTGCATGTAAAACTAGTGAAATCTGTATAAGCTCTGTGCATTATACCAATGTCAACTCCCTGGTTTGGATATTGCACTATACTTGTACAAGATGTTACCATTGGGCAAAGCTGAGTAAAGGATACATAAGACCTCTCTGTTAATTTCTTGTAGTTTCCTGTGAATCTATAATTTTTCAAAATAAAAAGTTTTAAAAGAAGCTAATGCCTAATGGTTTCACAAGCGTATACATATGTTAAAATTAATCAAATATATACTTTCCATATGTGCAGTTTATTGTACTTCAATTACACTCCAATGAAGTTGGGGGAAAAGAAGAAAAAGTTAATGCCTTCATAATTATAACTGCTTATTAAAGTATCCTTAACTCTAATCCCATATCTACTAAGAAATTGAAAGCAATATCAATAGACAGAGAGTCCAATTATATCTGCTAATATCACCCTACCCAAAATATGCAAGAAAAATAAATTAAACTTGTTTTTTCTTTATAAAGCAAGAATAAAACTTGAAAGGCAAAACCTTTATGAGGAAGGTTTAACTTCTGCAGATAGCTTAAATAGTATATATTAACACATTCTTCTGGCAACACCACATTCTATCCTTTCCTTTTTCTCCACCTCCTTTTATTTTTTTTAATTTTTTTTTTATTTTTAATATTTATTTATTTAGGCGAGGCGACCCTTGGTTGACCTCACAGATTGCAAGGACCTTGTCAGCATACAATCCCTTATTTTTTTTTATTTTTTACACCTACAGCACCTGGTCTTCCTAGGTGGTCTCTCATCCAAGTACTAACCAGGCCCAACCCTGCTTAGCTTCCGAGATCAGACGGGATCAGGCTCGTTCAGGGTGGCATGGCCTCAGCCTCTCTACCTCCTTTTAAAACAAAGACTCTGCTACGATAACTACAGACAGTACCCAACTTATAATTTCTAGAATTTATGATGGTGCAAAAGCAGTATGCATTATAAATTACATAAGATATTCAACACTTTATTATAAAATAGGTTTTCTCTTATATGATTTTACCCAACTATAGGCTAATGTAAGTGTTCTGGGCACATTTAAGGAAGGCTGGGCTCAGCTATGATGCTCAGTAGTTTAGGTGTAGTAAATTCATATTTAACTTAGAATATTTTCAACTGACAAGGGGTTTATCGGGACATAACCTCGTTGTAAGTGAAGGAGCATTTGTAGCCAGTTTTGAGAAGATTCATTTTAAAATAAGATTTAATAATAAGATCAGCTGACTAACCTTATAAGGAGATAGTGTTATTCGTTCTCCAAATAGTACTTGTCCAAGATTCTCGGAAGGGCTTTTTCAGTCTTCGCAGAAGTCAAAGCTAAAACAGGAGAGGTTCGAGTAACATTTTTAAAAATCAGCAAAGAAATCAGTCTTCGTAATTCATCTAGCCTCTCCACTGTTAATGGTAGATGCTTCTAAAAATGTGACCCAGAATGTGTCTAATTATGACTGACATACTGTTTAACCTCTGATTATTACGAAGTAATTATTTAAAATGCTCATGGTACTGCTCTTGACTTTTATAATGTAGGTAATCACAATCTTTAAAAAACTAACAGTATTTTCAGGGTTAAGCTTCAAATTACATAAAAAATAATCAAACAGTTTAAACCTGTACTAAGTCTAACTCGAGACATTTAGAAACTGTAATTATTAGTTCTGATCAAAGGGGAACTTAAAATACAACCCCCTCCCAAACACATTCCTTCATAGTCTCAAATCAAATGATTAATAGGTGAATATAATTACAACTACATTTAAGGAAATTTGAATATAAAATGGCTTAAGTAGAAGGTAAAATAAATGGTAGGCCTGTGCAATAACTTAAATACTCATACTAAAGCCCTACATTTACACTTGCTATTTTAATAAAAATCAAACTTGATTTTATTTCTGCTTAATTAGTGGAAATAAAGTAATACCAAAAAGGACTACAATCATTTTTTTCTAAAAAGTTGACATCATTTGTTGTTATTCTCAAATGGCCGATCATACTTAATCTTGATTAAGTAATAACTGCTCACTATTAAACAAAGCACCTTCATCCACTAAAAACTTTAGTATGAACTACCTATTCCATGTTTTAGAAATAAGCTTTAACTCAGTAATGGTATTTAAGTTTAGAGTGTAGTAAATTTATAATTTGCTTCTCTTAGAAAGAAAATCAAGTATGGAAACTTTCTAATTTTTAAGCATTTTTCTCACTCACATCAAAAGTTCTCTATTCTAATTATTTTTTTCCTGTTACCTTTATTACAACATTACCTATACATTTCTTAATATATCCAGGGCTTTTATTCGCTATCTTTAAAAACTAAGGGCATATTTTAACACAATCACAATTATATCAGATATAATTATAATACTTATAACTTACGTATTATAAGGGAAGACAGAGCACCAAGTCCAATCTATTTACAAATAGTGCTACTGATGACTAGAAAAAGGAAAAAAATCATTAATAATACAAAGTAAAATAAGGTTGTACTTGCAAAGCACATAATAAAGTAACTGAAAGGTAATTGGGTCTATTGTTCCCATCAATTTATAACTGTATAGTTGTAAATATATAACTTAGTAGAGTTACAAATTTGTAACACAGTATAGCTATAAATTCATAACATTTCATTTATCTGATATCATTAGGTTCTCTGAACACATATATTTTCCAGATACCCCAGCTGTTCTTAACCTTTTTTAATTATAGAACCCTTTGAGAATATGAACCCTCTCCCCAGAAAAACACACATATCCACTGAATTCTCTGTTCAGTTTTAAGAGCTTCACTGAGCCTGTGGAGTCCATGGAACTTAGGTTTAGAACTTGAGATAATTAAAGCTACCTGCATAAGTGCTTTTCTTGTACTATTTAAATCATTTTTAAACACGCTTCATTCTTTCCTACCTTAAACAGAACACGATGATCACAATTTAACCGTCCTGAGGACTCAAGGTCATTTTGAACATCAATCATTGCATCTGCTTTGATTCTGTGACATCCATAGTATTAAATGATGTGAGAAGAGCTATTTCTTCCAAAACTAAATCCTGATAGAGGACTATCCACACCTCTGCTACGCACACCCCTTCACTCTTACCAAAGAACATAAACCCATTTACAAAAATTTTATGTTTCTTTTCTTTTGGCTATAAGCTATTGTTATGCCTCATCTCCCTTCTTTTTTCTTCCCTAATCTGCTAGAAAGCAAGCCCTCAATTTGTAAAATAAATAACTAGATTTGTTAAAACTATATCTAAAAGATTGTCTGAGAGCATGAGAGTTAGTACACGGACATTATGACATCTATTCTGACTCTTCACAGGACATTTTTGCTTACTTACCTGGATCTCAGCTGTGCTCTTAATAATTTTCCAGAAAAGATTTTTTTAAAACACGTAAACAGCACAACTTGGGTAATAACTTTATTCTTTTTCAAAATTCCATACATTGCTTATAAAGAAATTGAATGTCTGCTATCATCTTTACCACATTAGTTTATTTGTTTGTTTGTTTGTTTGTTTATTTTCTGATTACAGTTCACATATAATATATTAGTTTCAGGTATACACCGTAGTTGTTAAACATTTATATAATTTACAATGTGGTCCCCTGATTGGTCTAGTACTACCTGGCACTACAGTTATTACCATATTATTGACTATATCCCCTATGGTGTGCTCTATATCCCCATGACTATTTTGTAACTACCAATTTTTACTTCTTAATCTCCTCCCCTTTTTCACCCATTGTCCCAACACACCTGCACCAGGCAATCATCAAAATATTCTATGTATCTATAAGTTTGTTTCTGTTTTGTTTGTTCATTTATTTTGTTTTTTAGATTCCACATATAAGTGAAATCATATGGTATTTGTCTTTCTCTGACTTATTTCACTTAGGTGACTCTCTAGGTCCATGCATGGTGTTGCAAATGAAAATTTCACTCCTTTCTATGGTTGAGTAATATTCCATTGTCTTCTCTATCCAATCATCTATTGAGGGACAGCAAGCTTATTTCGATATCTCAGCTATTGTAAATAATGCTGCAATACACATAGGGATGCATATGTCTTTTTGAATTAGTGTTTTGGGTTTCTTCAAATAAATACCCAGAAGTACTGGATACTTCTTTATCTCCCAGTATAGCTTTTGTCTTAAAGTCTATTTTTTCTGATATAAGTATTGCTATCTTAGCTTTTTTTTTAATTTCCATTTTCATTTAATATCTTCTTCTATCCCTTTATTTTCAATCTGTGTGTGTCTTTCGATCTGAAGTGAGTCTCTTGTAGGCAGCATGTTTAAGGGTCTTGTTTTCTTATCCATTCAGCCACCTTATCTTTGATTGGAGCATTTAATCTATTTATACTTAAAGTAGTTGTTGATAGATATGTAGTTATCGCCATTTCATTATTTATATTTTTGATTTTTTTCTTCTTCTTAAAGAAATTGTTTTAACTTTTCTTGTAATACTGGTTTAGCTTTTTCTTGTCTGGGAAGTTATCTGTTCTTCAATTTTAAATTATAACCTTGCTGGGTAGAGCAATCTTAATTATAGGTCCTTGGTTTTCATCACTTTGAATATTTTGTGCCAATCCCTTCTGGTCTGCAAAGCTTCTGTTGAGAAACCAGCTGATAGTCTTATAGGAGCTCCCTTGTAGGTAACTAACTGCTTTTCTTCTCCTGTTTTAAAGATTCTGTCTTCATCTTTAACCTTTGGCATTTTAATTATGATGTGTCTTGGTGTGGGCCTCTTTGGGTTCATCTTGTTTGAAACTCTATGCTTCCTGGGCTTGTATGTCTATTTCCTTTGCCAAGTTAGGGAAGTTTTCCATCATTATTTTTTCAAATAAGTTTTCAAATCCTTGCTCTCTCTCTTATGTTTCTGGTATCCCTATGATGTAAATGTTGGTACGCTTTAAGTTGTCCCAGAGACCCCTTAAACTGTACTCATCATTTTTGGATTCTTTTTTCTTTTTGCTGTTCTGATTAGGTGTTTTCTGCTACCTTATATTCCAAATCACCAATTCGATCCTCTGCTTCATCTACTCTTCTGTTGATTCCCCCAATGCATTCTTCATTTCACTTACTGCATTCTTCATTTCTGACTGGTTCTTTTTTTATGTTTTCTATCTCTATTTTCACATTTTCTATCTCTCTGTGACAGTTGTCACTGAGATCACTAAGCATGCTTATAACCAATGTTTTGAACTCTGCATCTGGTCTGTTGATTCCTTCTAGTGTATTCTTCATTTCAGTTATTGTATTCTTCCTTTCTGACTGGTTCTTTTTTATGATTTCTATGTCTTTTTTTATGTTTACTATTTCTTTGTTGAAGTTCTCACTAAGTTCCTTAAGCATCCTTATAACCAGTATTCTGAATTCTATCTGGTAGATGCTTGCCTCTATTTTGTTTAGTTCATCTCTGGAGTTTTCTTTTGTTCTTTCATTTGGAACAAGTTTTCTTTGTCTCTTCATTTTGGCTGCCTCTCTGTGTTTGTTTCTATCTGTTAGGTAGATATGCTATATCTTCCAGTCTTGATAGGGTAGCCTTATGTAGCAGGTATCCTATAGGGCCCAGTGGCACAGTCTCCCTGATCACCTAAGTAAGGTACTCCAGGACTGCCCCTTGTGTGGGTTGTGTGTGACCTCCTGCTGTAGTTAAGCCTTGACTGTTGCTGACATATCAGTGATTGACGTTGACTGTGAAGATTGGCCATGAGTTGCTGTGTGGGGGCTGACCCCACATAGCAGAATTTGCCCCAGTGAGCTTTAGTGCCTGCTGAGATTGCCTTTCAATTGTGCCAGTTGTGGAGCTAATAATATGGTGTTCTGTGTGTCTAAAGCTGGCCTCTGGGTGTGTTGCTTCTGGGGCCCCTTGAGGCGGGGTCCCATGTAGACTAAGGTCAGCCGTTGACTTTAACCAGCTGGGGCTACCTGGTAGGAACTACAAAGTGACCTGTGTTTGGCCACTGCCTATGCTGGGCCTAGAGGCATGTGGGAGAGGCCACGCTGTGAACTGAAGCCAACTGCCACCTGTACAAGGCCTGGGCTTGCTCAGCAAAAGGGAACTCTGAGGCCTGCCACTGCCTGCCAGCTGCCAGTAAGGCTGAGACACTGCAAGAGCCTCAAGTGGTCCACTAGTTGAGTGGGAAAGGGTCCCAGGAAGACACCAGGGTGGAGCAAGTGGATTTCACCAGGTCAATGAAGATTCAGATTGGGCCATGTGGAAGGAGAGCTCAACACAGGAAAGATGGCATCTGCCCACTAGCTACACAGAAGGAGGGCTCAACACAGGGACAACGGCGGCTGTCTCTCCAGCCCATGCCTTGAAGCCACACGAGTCGGTCTCTCCCTGTATGTTTCTGGCACCTCCCAAGCTACCATCCCTCCGCCTGAGCACAAGGTGAGTGCCTCAAATGTAGACAGTCTATGTGGAGGCCCTTTAAGTGGACATATGGGTTTCTAGCAGCCTTCTGTCTCACCCAGATGGGCAAAATCCAGGCTGATTTTCACGGCCAACTGTTATGGGGACTCCTCTTCCAGGCACTGGTGTTCCAAGCTGGGGTGTGGGGCTGACAGCCCTCACTCCTCAAGGGGGACTTCTGCAGCTGAGATATTCTTTCTGATTCTCAATCACCACACGTAGGTGCGGGGCCATGATTAGAGTTTTTAAAGAGGATGCAAAAATTATCAAGTTTGGTACCAAAAAATAAAAAAAAAACTTACTATAACTTTGTAAAACAAGAGAATTGTATCTGCATTCAATGAAATCTAATCAGAATTTTTTCAATAGTAACATATAACAATTATAGTTTTGTCAAGGTGAATAGGCAAAAGTTTCTAAAAAGACAGCAGATAATTAAGGATAATAGTTCTTATCTTCATTCCCAATATTGACAAAGTACATAAAATTTGAACTATATTTTAAAATACATATTTGGAACTTATTTTTTTAAATGAAATTTGATTTCTCAAATGAAGCGGAGAAAAGATAGATTATTCAATACATGGTGTTAAGACAACTGGTCAGCAATCTGGGGTAAAACTAGTTAAGTTGGCTCTTTATCTTATATATTATTACACCAGAAAATATTTATTGTATTTAAATGTTAAAATTTAAAACATAAAAGTAATGGAAGAAAGCATGGGAAAGACCTTTCAAAATAGGAAACAAAACTCAAGAGCTATAAAAAAAAATTGATAAATTAGAATAAAAGCCGATTTTTCTAAATGGAAAAAACTTCAACAAGCAAAACTAAAAGACAATTAACAAACTTGAAAAAAGATGTCATAGACAAGGTACTAGTTTCCTGATTTACGAATTTCCACAAATCAATTTTTTAAAAGTTCAACTTTATAGAAAAATGAGCAAAGGATATACAGCTAGTTCACACAAAAAAAGAAAATTTAAGTGGCTTTTAATTATATGAAAAGATTCTCAATAAAAGATTTCTAATAAAAGAAATGCAAATTAAAACCACAACATACAAGTTTTAAACTATGAGATTGTCAAAGATCTCAAAGTCTGATAACACATTGTTGTCAAGCTGTGGAGAAACAGGCACTCACACACTGTTGGTGAAAGTATAAATTAATACAACCTCTTTTGAGAGCAATTTGGCAGTATCAAAATTGTTAAGTGCATATATTTTTGGACGCAGCAATTCCATTCCTAGGAATTTATTCTACAGATATATTCCCACATGCAGCAATGTTTGGTAAGATCAAGTGAATGGAAACAAGCTAAATATATAAATAAGGTACTGTGTAAATTAATTAGAGCACATCCATGGGAATGCTATGCAACCATTAAAAAAGAATGAATATGTGCTTTATGCAATGATGTAAAACAATCTCCAAGCTATATTGTTAAATGAATAAAGGTTCATGAAGTTTAGAACAGTATGCTACCATTTCTGTAAAAAAATAAATAAATAAAAGAAGAAAAAGAATGCAAATACATACTTGTTTGCACATTCATAAAATCCCTAGAAGGATAGATAAGAAACTAATGATATTGGTGCCCTCCAGGTAGATAAGATAATCAGAGAAAACTTCTCATCTGCCTGTGTTCTTGCATGTTATTCTAAGAAATGGAATCATTATAATCATGGGAGGGTGGCCGTTTTTGTAGACTTGGATACGTATTTCAAATTACTTCCCAAAGGGTTCAAGTTTAACCATTTAAACTAAGCTAAATATCATTATAAGGCAGCAAACAGACAAATCCAGAAGAAGGGATATTCCACAGGAAAAACGACTGGTCCTTTTTATAAATCAGTGTTATGAAAAGGTGGGGTGGCACTGTGCTTGGTTAAAAGAACCAAAAATACATAACAAATAGATACAATTTGGATTTGGATATTTGGGGGCTAGCTGGGGAAATCTGACTATAAACTGGGTAATAGATGAGATAAAAATATATTGATATGGAAAGATGGAGTCGTTACCAGAAAAGTGAACATTACAAAATACCATGGATACTATGATTTTATTTTTGTTAAAAAAAAAAATGCACGTGGACTCTTACTCATTGGTGGCAGGAATACAAAATGGTACAGCCACTTTGGAAGACAGTTTGGCAGTTTCTTACAAAACTAAACATACTCTTATCATATGATTCAAAAATCACACTTCTTGGTATTTTACCCAAAAGAGCTGAAGACTTATGACACATAAAACCTGACATGGAAGTTTATAGCAGCTTTATGCATAATTGCCAAAACTTGGAAGCAGCCAAGATATCTTTCAGTAGGTGAATGGTTAAATAAATTTTGGTACACCCAGACAATGGACTGTTATTCGGCACTAAAATGAAATGAGCTATAACAAGACATGTAGGAAATTTCAATGCATAATGATAAGTGAAAGAGGCTAAACTGAAAAGGCTACACTACATACTGTAGGGTTTCAACAGTATGACACTGTAGAAAAGGCAAAACTATGGAGACACTAGGTAGATCAGTGATTGCCAGGAGTTAAAGGAAGAGAGGGATGAACAGGCAGAGAGAACAGAGGATTTTTAAGGCAATGAAATTACTCTGTATAATATTATAAAGATAGATATATAGATACACTTGTCAAAACTCATGGGATGTAAAACACCAAGAACGAACCCTAATGTAAACTATAAACTTACATCAACTGTAACAAATGTTCCACTTTCTCATGGGAAAGCTGATGGGGATGTATCTTAGAAATACCACAGTGTGTGAGTCTTGAAAGGGAAACTGTGTAAGGGGAATAATAAGGAAGAGAAGAAAGGAGGAGAGGGGAGAGGATGCTGAGAGAGAATGGAAGGAGCTGTGGAGGAGGAAGAGCTAAGAAGTGAAAGAGCAGCCAATAGGGAGGGGAGATAGGGAGGAGCAGAGAGGGAGGAGGAGGAGCTAATGAGGGGCCTGAGAAGGAGCTGAAAGGTGAAGAAGCCGCGAAGATGGGGGAAAGGGAGGAACCAAGATAAGGGAAGAGGGAGGGGCACCTATGTGAAGGGGCGGAGCCGAGAGGGAGGGGAAGAGGAGTAGCAGTAACAGAAGGGAAGGAGCCGGGGAAAAAAAAGGAGAAAAAGAGAAAAGGAGGAGCTGAGAAAGAGTTGGAGGAACTGAAAGGAAGTGGGAAGAGCCTAGAGCGAGGGAAGGAGGATCAGGAGAAAAGAGGGATCGGGATCCACCAAGCGCGAGGCTCAGAATCTTGAGACCTTGAGACACACCCACAGAGAGGGCTCCAGCATACCCTGTCCGAGGCAAAGAGCCACCGACCCTGGTCTGCCCCGATGTGTCCCGTGCCCCTGGCCTGAAGCCTTCCCTTCACATTCATCTGACAGCCTCCCTCTGGTCCTCACCTTGCAGGTTGCAGTCTCTCGGTTCGCCTTACAGAAGTTGACTAGAGCCAACCCAGGGAGGTAAAAAGCGGGGCAGTGGGCACCTGAAGTCCCAGGAGCAGCCCCAGCAGCCACCTCAGCCCAGGGAGGGGAGGCCAGAGGTTGATTCCCACGCGGAAACCACGAGAACTCATTTTAGGTGCCGGCTCAGCGCTCAGGGACACACATCATGAGCGAGAGAGGAACCAGTGGAGGGAAGAATCAGAAATTATAAGGAAGAGAACCGTAGACAGGGAGGAGCCGAGATCAACTAGTAAGACTAGAACTCCCGGGAAGGTCACTTATTTGGGACGACACACTGGATTGGAACCCCGTCGCTAGGTGCCTAGCTGAGTTTGCATGCGCGCGCAGTACGCATGCGTGCGGGTCCCCACCGCCCCTTCCACGCACCTTCCCCCGCCACCCCGCCCCAGCCTGGCACTTTCCCTCAGTTCAGCCTGTTCTTCACTCTCTGCTTTCATTGCTGCCTCGCGGACCTGGGAGATGGGGGCGAGGGGGCTGGAGAGGCTGTCTGACAGGTCTCAACATCTCAACATCACAGGGTCTCCCATCCTCCGGAATTTGCCTTTTCTGTCTCAAAGTAACAGTGTTACCGCCCCTGCCATCTTCATTTCTTGCTGCCGAGCTTGGGAGTGGTGGGGCCCGGGAGGGAGAACAAGGGGAATTCCAGGGCTTTGCTGCCCAATGTTGTGACCATAAGGCGCTTGAAATGCAGCTAGTCCGAAACTGATGTTCTGTAAGTGTTAACTGCACACCGGATTTCAAAGAATTTGCACGGTAAAAAGAATGCAAAAGTCTCCATTTTTATGTTGATTATGTATTGAAATAATATTTTGGGTCTATTAAGTAAAAAGAAATTTAAAATTGATTTAATCTGTTACTTTTTATTTTTCAAGTGTGGCTACTGGGACATTTAAAATTACTTATGTGGCCTGCATTATATTTCTTAATGCATAGCGCAGGTCTGGGGAAGGAGGATGGAAGGGGAAAGACTAAAGAGGGAGAGGGAGAAGGAGAAAGTGGCTTGCTCTTTGATTTTGAAAGAAAGTTTCTCTCAGTGGCAGGGATCTTATTTTGCAACCTCTGTAAGGATTATTGTTCCCCTTACCTTCTGCTCCTTGTGCTGTCCTATAATTTAGAGTGTTTGTATTAGGACCTAGAGAGTATTGTCGATATCATAGGACAAAGATAGTAAGAGCTTATTATTTTTCCACCTTGTATCTCAGGAACTATGGAAAGTAAATCACTTGTTTACGCAGAAATGTGTGTGTGCTCGCCTAGTGTCTTTCTGCCCAAGTTCCCTCCCTCCAAGAGGTCTGCGTCTTCTGCTGATTGGAAGCTGGGATTCCAGACAGGACAAAGGTAGCAAGCAAGTGTTTAGAAGAGGCATGTAGAAATTTAGGGAGTTAAGGCTTGGGCTAGAGAGGTCGAAGAAGTTGTAGGAGAAATGAAATGAGAAAATGTATGAACAATCAGAATTAAGGGAGTTGTGAGGGTGAAAAGACAACTTTACCAAGAGAATTAGAAGCCCATGTAAAGATTTAGTGAACAGGATAACATGATCAGAAGGGGCCCCATCTTTGTAATGAGGAACAGGAAAAGGGAGCCAGGAAACACAAGAGTGGTCACGGTTGGAAGTAACCAGAGCTTGAAAATAAATCTTCTCTAGTCTACCTTTGGATGAAAAACTGTACATGTTAAAATAAATGGCACACTGGCAGCCTTCCAGGCCTGGGCCCAGGCACCTAGGGGCTATGCTAGGACTGGGCAAGCCAGGACTGCTGTGGGACTGGGTGGCTGCAGAGCAGGGGTCCTCTCGCCAAGTGAAGGACCATGGTTCTTGGGCACTTCCTGGGAAGGGGTGCCACCCAGGTCACCTACAGGATGCTGGCCCCCGCCCCTCTGAAAATGTCAGAGAGAGATGAGAAACAGGAAAGAGCAGCAGTCAACATGTTCGTGATCCTTTTGACCTTCATCACCATCCGTCTGCTACAACTCCAACACTGCCGTTGCAGTCATCTGTTAAAGCTCCCAGTGGGGCTGTGTCTGGCAATCTCAAGAGAAGCATCACCAAAGGCTACATCTTCATTTTCAGCAACAAGACACAGCCCTCCTGGTGTCACCAGTATGTGATTTTCACCAGCTCCAGCCACCTACTGGGCCTGGAGATCAACATGACCCTAGGAGTTTGTCTTCTGATTTCCCAGCCCACCCACAAGATGCTGAAGCCCCACGGAGGCCTTGTGCAAATCACCCACTAGGCAGACCTGGTTTCTTTCAACACAAAGGCCTCCCCTCCCCCATGCACCAATTTGAAGACCTCTTCTGGAGTGAAGCCTACCAGCCACCTCTGGCCAGTCCTGTAAACCTTCTCATGTTGTATGCAAATAGAGACTGTTTTATTTTTTCTTTTCCAATGTATATGTTTTTTTTCTTTTCTTTTTTTTTTATTTTTATTTTATTATTTTTTTTGCCTTGTTGTGCCAGCTAGGAATGCCAATATGATGTTGCATAGAAGTAGTGAGAGTGGACACCCTTGCCTTGTTCTCCATCTTAAGGGGAACACATTCAGTTTTTCACCATCAAGTATGACATTAGCTATGAGCTTTTTTTAGCTGCCCTTTATCAGGTTAAAGAAGTTCCCTTCTCTACTTAGTTTGCTGAGAGTTTTTATCATGATTGGATATTGAATTTTAATCTGATTTGGGGGCATCAACTGATATGATGTGTATTTCGTCTTAAGATTATTCATAGAGTGCACTACATTGATTTTTGAATATTGAATCAACCTTCTGTTTCCAGAATAAACCCCACTTGGTTGGTTGCTGTGTAAAAAAAGCAAAAACAAAACAAATAGGGCTATATTGTTTTTAATTTTTTGCAAGGCTTTTGAAATTTTTATCTTTTAAAAGATAAAATTCAAAGAAATTAATTTCTTAATGTAGGCTTTGTTCCAAACTCCAGAGAGACACAGGTTTTCTCTCCTGTGCTATTGGCTGTATTTTGGTGGAAAAGTGAAGAACACTTTATTCATTTTATTTGCTTACTTGTCTCTCTCCCTCTACTGAAAGTAAATTTATTGGGGGCATAGAACCATTTCTTCCTTATCTTCATATCCCTAGCACAGACCTGGGCACATAGTAAGAGCAAAGTAAGATTCAGAATAAGTGAAAAGATAGATAAATGAATACCATATAGCTTACACTGTTGTAGGCATTTTTATATATTTTAATTCATTCAGAAATCAAAAAAAAGATGCAACCAAAAGATGAGAGTAAGTGTAGATAACAAAGATAATGCCCCTTTTGTTTACTTAACAGTAGAGTTTGCAAAGTCCTTGCTAATTCATTATTTCACATGATCCTCCCAGTGAGCATGTGAGGTAGGCAAGGTAGTTATTTTATATGAGGTAACAGAGGTCAGGAGAAGTTAATTTGCTTGTCGAAAGTCACACAGCTAATCGATGAGCAGGTTGAGGCTAGGAAGCAGGTCTTTGATGTCTAATATAGTTCTCAAATATAATGGTATTAAAAGGATGTGATAAATTGTGGTAATAAAAAATAAATAAATTCATTTTATGATGTAGCTATTAAATTCTCAGCTAGATCAACTATGAATGTTTCAGAAACAAGCAAATAAAAGATTGAGGAAAGCGCATGAATCTCAAGTTAGGAGCTATCTTTGACAAAAGTGCATGGAAATTTGTGATATGCAGTGTCACTCCAACAATTTTGTAAAAGAAGAGAAACTCAAAGAATGGCACTTCACAAAAATTGGTGCTTCAGGCCACATTAAAGAAAATGTATAAAACACACTAATGTAATTACTAGGTTTTTAATAGGTGGTTTTCCCCCACATTTCTGACCATTTGGAGTTGAAGATGTCCAAGCCACAGTTCCCATCCTCTTTCCAGGTCACTTCAACGGGTACATACCAAAATTAAGCAGTGGAACAAAGGAATACTGTGATGCAGTGGAATCATGCTCTATTTAAGCCACATTCCTAAATCAGCATATTAGAACATCAAAAAGGGAACTAATGTGTCCTGGTAGGCCAGTCAGTGTGTGAGCTCCAAAGGACACATCGTACCTTTCACAATGTTCCAATATGGCCAGACTAGCTTATCTCTTGGGTTTCCTGTCTTGACTCATTTTTTCCTTCCTAGATCCCCCAAAATCTAAATATGCTTCTCTCAAATAGTGCAGGCCTAATTGCATCACACTCTTCTTTAAAATCCTTTGCTGGACAGTTCAATGCAATGTAAGGTCCGGAATTAGATCCTGGCACAGAGAAAGGACAGTAGTGGGAAAACTGGTACAATCTAAACGAAGTCTATAGTTTAGTTAATAGTAGTGTACCATCGTTGATTTCTTAGTTTGATCATTATACCATGGTTAGGTAAGATGATCACATTAAATGAAGCTCAGTAAAAGGTATACCAGACCTCTCTGTACTAATTTTTTTCTCTGTACTATTTTTGAAATGCTTCTGTAAATCTAAAATTATCTCAAAACGAAAAGTTGAAAAAATCTTTTACACATATACCTCTCCAGCATCAAACTTCAGTGAGGAAGCAGGAAAGAGTAGGCACTCCACTCCCACAGTCACTCTACTTTCTGATCCTGCTCCAGTAAACTACTTTCATTTACACTGAGGCCATTCTCTCTAGCCTCTGAATAAATTGATCTTTGCTATTCTTTGGTGTAGTATGCTCTGGTGACTCTACCACCCCATCTTTTACCTTTTGCTTGGCTGAAATCTTGCTCGTATATTTCAGCTCTTAATTTGGATGTTACTTTTCACTGCAGATCTTTCTTGATAACTCCCCCCACTCCATATATATATCACTGCTTCCGCACACACAGCATTGGATTAAGTGCCCTTTGTATGTGCTCCCACTGTACCCTCTGATTTGTCACTTTCACACTATATTAGAGTCCTGTCTGCCTCCCCTATAAGTCAGTTGTTAACACTGGATCTTCTTCTATCCACACCTACCACTTTCATATAGCAAGGCAGCCATTCAAATACCTTGATTTCACAGGTTTAACACTTTGAGGGTTAAGCTTTCCATTTGAGCAATTATTCTTGTAATTTATATACTCTGTGATATGCTGTGAGTAGAGAGTTTTAGTTTTCCCTTGGTACTATAGTTTCTAAGAATCATATTTCTGTACCGATATCAACTTATTATCAAAAGGGTACATGTATAACCCTGCATTACAGGAATCATTACAAAATGATCACAGTAAGTCTAGTCAACATCCATCACCATATTGAAAATTGCTCAATGTCACTAATCCTCAGGAAAATGCAAATTAAAAACCACAGTCAATGAAATATCACCTCATACCTATCAGAATGGCTATCGTCAATAAATCAACAAACAGGAGGTGTTGGCGAGGATGTGGAGAAAAAGGAATCCTCGTGCATTGTTGGTGGGATTGCAAATTGGTGCAGCCACTATGGAAAACAGTATGGAGATTCTTCAAAAAATTAAAAATAGAACTATCTTATGATCTAGCAATTCCATCGCTGGGTATTTATATGAAGAAATCCAAATTGCTAATTTGAAAAGATATATATGCCTCTATGTTCACTTCAGTGCTATTTACAATAGCCAAGATATCGAAGCAACTTAAGTCCCCATCAATAGATGATTGAATAAAGAAGTGGTACATATATACAATGGAACCCTACTTGGCCATAAAAAAGAAATGAAGAATTCACTTTTATGTAGGATCTAAAAAAGAAAATGAACAAAGCAGAAACAGACTCATAGATACAGAGAACATTTTGATGGTTGCTAGATGGAAGGAGGGTTGGAGGCCTGGGTGGAGAAGGAGACGGAATTAAGAAATATAAATTGGTGGTTACAATGTAGTCACGGGGATGTGAAGTACAGCTGTAGGGAATATAGTCGATAATACTGTAATAATTATATATAGTGTCAGGTGGGTACTAGGTTAATCGGGGGGATGACTGTAAATCTCATAAATGTCTAATCACTGTATTAACTGTAGTCACCATGCTGTACATTACTTTCCCATGACTTATTTTACAGCTAGAAGTTTGTACTTTCTAACCCCTTTCACCCACTTCACCTCCCTCCCCCGACCTCTGGTAACCACCAATCTGTTCTCTATAATCGATGAGTTCAGTTTATTTTTGTTGTGCATTTTGGTGGGGGGTTATTTGGGGAGGGTTGTGTTTTCTTAGATTCCACATAGAAGTGAGATCATACAGTATTTATCTTTCTCTCTGTGTCTTATTTTGCTTAGCATAATGCCCTCAAGGTATATCCATGTTGTTCCAAATGACAAGATTTCCTTTTTATAGCTGAATTTTGTGTGTGTGTGTGTGTGTATACATGTACATATACATATACACATATATATCACATTTTCTTTATTCATCCATCGATGGACACTTAGGTTGCTTCCATTTCATATCTTATATCTTGACTATCGTATATAATGCTGCAATGAACACAGCAGTGCATACCTCTTTTCAAGTTAATGTTTTCATTTCCTTTGAATAAATACCCAGGAGTAGAATTGCTGGATTATATAGCAGTTCTAGTTTTAACTTTTTGAAGACCCTCTATACTGTTTTCCGTAGTGGCCGTACCAATTTATTTTCTCACCAACAGTGTACAAATGTTCTCTTTTCTCTATATCCTTGCCAACACTTGTTATTTCTTGTCTTTTTTGATGATAGCCATTCTAAGAAGTGTGAGATGATATCTTATTTGATTTGCATTTTCCTGATGATTGGTGATATTGAGCACCTTTTCATGTACATTATAGGATGTATAAGATGAACTACTTCATTATTTTAACAGATGTATTACAGATATTACATACTATGAGTATATCGTAATTTATTTGACATTCTTCTATTGGTAGTCATTTAAGTCTTTTCCATTTTTTCCTCAGTCACTAACAGTTCTGCAAAACAAACAACCAAACAAACAAACAAAAACTGCCTTATATGCAGTGGCCTGGGCAGAGAGGGTATGCACATTATTTAACTTGTGCATCTGAATTCCCTGGAGAGCTTGTTAAAACACAGATTGCTGCCCTTCATCTGAGTTTGTGATTCTGTAGGTCTGGAGGTGGGGTCTGCAAATTTCCATTTCTACCAAGTTCCCAGGCAGAGCCTATGTTGCTGTTCTAAGGAATTAACTACATTTTGGAAACCATTATGCTATGTAAGAGGAGGACAGGAAGATACAATGGGTGCAGAGATGGGTAGATATGTGTGTTTGGTAACCAGAAGATAAGGGAGTTCCTACCTAATGGCTTCTATTTTCTCTATGAAATAAGAGATGGGGTCAAGTATTAAAAGTGTGGGGTGGGAGGAAGGTAGTTCTGGGGTAGGAGGTTACAGAATAGTGGAGAAGATTTTCAAAAACTATTGCAGAAGGTAGGTGAGTGACTCGACCAAAGGATATGTAGTCAAATAACTGGGCAATATTGAAGTCTCATTTGAGGTCCATGATCACAAATTTTATAATACTCAATCTGCTCAACCATGTGACTTTTTCCAATAGACATGGAGAAAGTAAATTATTGGTTTCACCCAAGATTGAGGTTTTCCTTTCCTAGTGTCTCAAAAAGACATCCAGCAGCTTTAGCCAGAAATCTGGCATCACCATTGATTCCTCCCTCACTTTCTATAGCCCATTTATTATCAATATTAATAGCTGACGCTTAATATAATTCTCACTATGCTCTAAGAAATGTTATAAATGTGCCATGTTGTATATCTTAGTTCATTTAATCCTGATGCTCCCTGTAAGTATCATTATTACCTTCATTTTACAAGTGAGAACAATGAGGCATAGAGAAATTATGGATTTTCCCAAATTCACATATCTAGGAAGTAGCAGAGATGGGCTTCAAATCAGGCATGCCAACACCAAGGTCCAGTTCTTAGATAGGCTATTCTGTATTGTTTCAACTTCCTAACTATCTTTCTGATCTATCCACTTTCCTCCATCTCCATAACTACTGCCCTAGTCCAAACCATGTCATATCTCACTCAGAATACTACCTTAAACTCCTGAGTAGTTTTCCAGTTTTCATGTCTGCTCCTTTATAACTCATTCTCCATTACAGTTGCCAGAGTGATCTTTCAAAAATACAAATTAGCTCAAGTTTTTCTCCTGGATTAAAACCCTTTCAGTGATTTCCCATTGTTCTTAGCATAACCAGCCCCTACCCTCAAAAACCTAGCCATGACTTACAAGGTCCTAGATGATGTGACACCTTAATTTTTCAACTAGATCACTTGTCATTATTTTCCCTAAGTCACTATGTTCCAGGCACAGTGGCTTCATTTAAGTTCTTAAAATACATCAAATCCTTTTCTTCAGCAGGGCCTTTGCACATGCTATTACTATGATCTAGAATGTTCTGCCCACAGTTCTTTCCATGAGAAGAGCTCTCATTCTTGAACCTTTCGTTCCCATGTCACTTCCTCAGAGAAATCTTCCCTATTGTAAGTAGATTTCTTCCACTTGTGCACACATAGTTTTTGTTATTCTGTTACTGAAACTTGTTTTCTTCATAGAGATTTTCACTACTTTTAAAATTTGTTTTCTTGTTTATTTTCTCACACAGCCCTCCCACTAAAATGTCAGTGTCATGAAAGCAGTGACCAAGTCCATTTTATTCCACCACTGTTGAATCTGGCAAGGGAAGGAGTTAATGAATTTGAGGCAGCCAAGTGGTAATGTTAGACAGGAATTTCAATGTGCATGTTGAAGAGCTCAAGCTCAAGGGAGAAATTTGACGTAGAAGTAATAGGGATATTTATTGTAGTGAACACCCTGGGAATGGGTGAGATTTACCTGAAATAAGGATAGAATGAGAAGACAAGAGAGTCTAGCAACAAGACTAGAGAAACTCTAATATTTAAAGATCCACTAAAAAAAAATGAGCTATCAAAGCAGTTTAAAAATGAATAATTGCTTTTATAGTCAAATAAATCAGTGTTTTTTCACTTATGCTATCTGAAATTTTTGTCAGAAAGTCCTTTCGACTCTGCCTTCAAAATATGTCCACCATATTCTGGTGAGAAGAATCTGACAATTTCTCAACACCTACCTCCACTGCTATAGCCTCCATCCAAGGCACTATTACTGTTGTCTTCTGATTGGTCTCCCTGCTTTCACCCTTGCTGCATACAATGTATCCTGGACACAGCACCCAATGTGATCCTGTTACGAGGTAAGACAGATATGTGACTCCTCCACTCAAGGCCCTCCAGTGGCTCCTGATTTCGATCACTGTAAAAGTTGAAGGGGAGCAGAATTTGCCACTCCAAAATATACCTCTTTGACATAAGGATTATTTTGAGCTGATTGTTTTTAAGAAACCAGGCACAGGAGGAAAATTTCTGAAACCTGAGTAGAAACTACCCTTTTGTTAGAGACATTTACAAGGGAAATCTCCATTTGTAAGGTTGTCTCCCTCTCTGTAGCAAGAAGGGGAAGATCACCAAATCTCTGGAAACTTTCATTACTGGAGAAGGCAAGTACCTAGATTTGCATAACAACCATGCCCTCTTCACTGATAACCTCCCATAACTGGCTTCCTCACTCCACTCCCCATTTTCTTTTGTCTTTAGCTGGAGATAGTATTTAAGTTGATGGCTTGAGTCATTTTGGGAAATTACTCAGTTTTCCTGGGTGCCTGCTATGTCTACAGGAGGTATGCTTGTCTTTAAACTTGTTTTTCTCATGTTAATCTGTCTTTTGTTACAGGGGAGTCTCAGTCAGGAACCTAGAAAGGGGGAAAATTACTTTTCCTCCTTGACAAAGACAAAATCTTTACCATAGTATACAAAGACCTATATGATCTGGTCCCTCTGCTACTTAACAGCCTTTATCTCTTACTATTCCTGTTTTTCCTCACTCAATTTCAGCCATACTGCCTTACTTGCTGTTCTTAGAATGTGAGAGGTAGCAGATACACTTCAGTCTTCCTGGCATGCTCTTCCCCCAGGTATCCACATGGCTTACTCCCCTCCCCTACCTTTGCTTCAGTGTCACCTCTTTAGTGAGGCCAACTCTGATCAACCCTTTTAATTTTGTACTCTTCCACTTCTGTTTTCCTAACCCCGCTCTTTAGTATGCTCTATTTCTTTCATAGCACTCTTCATCCTCAAACATAATTTGTTTAATCGGCGTATTGTTTATTGCCTATTCCCTCTCACTAAAATGTTAGCTCCAGGAAGGGAGGGACTTTTGTGTTTTTATTCACTAAAGTATTTATTCCCAGCACCTAAAACTGCTGGTGCATAATAGGCACTGAATAAATATTTGGTAAACAAATGAATGGATGGATGGTCCTCCTGACAAGGTTATAAAAGCACCTATCCATTTTTCTTCTAATACTTAAATGGCTCTACCTTTTACATTTAAATCTTTGAGCTGGAATTTATTTTGGAGTAAAAAGTGTAGTACGAATCCAGATTTTTTTCCCTTTAAATGGCTCTCTAATTGTCTTGACACAATTTATTGAAAAGAAAAATACATCATTCCCCACATTCACCCCGCATTATAAATATTTCTTCGGCCGCGAAGGTGGTAAGAAGAAGCCCCTGAAACAGTCTAAGATGCAGGCCAAGGAGATGGACGAGGAACATAAGGTGTTCAAGCAGAAGCAGAAAGAAGAGCAGAAGAAACTCAAAAGCGAAGTCAAAAGCGAAGGCCACAGGTGGAATTAAGAAATCTTGCAAAAAGTGAGCTGTTCCTTGTGCCTGGGGCAATGTTGATACTTAATTCCATTCCTGTTTTAACATCTAGATTCCCTGCCTTATCATCTGTGGCCACTTATAGCTAGAATGAAGTTGTTTTGGAGACTGTTGTACATTTAAGAATAAACTTTTGTAAAAAATAATATATATATATATATATATTTCTGAAGGCATACTTAGTTTCCTTTTAATAAAGTATTAAGTTTGGTTAAAACACATCATCTCCTTCATTATGGAAAAATATACAGTATCTTCATTCATTCAGCCAGCTCCTATATAAATATCAGAACCACATTAAAAAGTTTTAATTCCTTGATTGTAGTTAAGTAGGCTATCTTCTGGACAGTGGCTACTTAAAGTGGTTTGGAAAGTTTCCCATTCTTTAATCGCATAAAGTTACTTCCTCCCTTCCTCCTTCTTGCTTCATACCAGATAACGGACGATTTTAGAACAAGTGGCAGGATATCTTTTTGTAGTCTGGAAAACAGGCATTAATTGGATGGATGCAGAGCAACCTTACATCTGCTCTTCATGTAAAAATGCAAAGCTGATAGGAGAGCTTTGCATTTTACTTATTTCAGAGTGATCCCTAGTTGATGACTGAACGTTATTTCTTAATCATTTAACTGGTTGAAGCTTTTAAAACTATGGACTGTTTTTGTTTTATTTCATTGTATTTTGTTTTAGTAAAAAA
>NW_006443567.1:5084937-5091895 GCF_000325575.1 Pteropus alecto
AAAAAAAAAAAAAAAAAAAAAAAAAAAAGGTGAGCCCTTTGCAGAGAAACTGAGAGTAAAGACAATACCAATATTCAATATTCAATTTACTATGAATCCATCTCATACTAAGTATCAGGGAGGATAAAAAGAGCTTGCAAGACATTCAGCCAACATTTGTTAAGCACTAATTACATTCCAAGGATACCTAGTGGCAAAGTAATATTGCTTGACTCAGTCTATTAGTTAATCATTGAGATGGCATCAGGAGAGAAACAATGTGTCATGGGAAAAATTATAGTAAAGATAAAATATAGAAACATGTTTAATGATAATCCAAGGAAAGAAGTAAAGGGAAAAATCTAGAAGATCCATGAGGAGGAGGGGTGGGATTCGAGATTAGTTTTGGGCAGTGTGAGATCTGCTTATCCAACTGTTGGTTGGCCAGAGTCCCCTCGCTCCTGGATTACATTAGCTATACTCTGCTTCTTGCCCCTCCTTCACCCAATACAGTCTCGGGACTGCAGCCATCATAATCCCTTTAAGATGAAATCTGATTACATTGTTCCACCTCTTAAAAAGTCTCCCCTCTCCATTGCCCACTGATCTAATCAGTAAGTCCTCCGCCTCTCTCTCCAGATTCTTCCTTTGTCCTCTCTGTCCTGACTCTATGCCATAGTCATAAAGAGCCTCTTTGACAATTCCAACTAGCCATCCCTCTGCTCCCTCGCTTTCCTGATCCTTGGAAGTGCTGTCCCCCAGTCTAGAACACTCCACTCTCCCCTACCCCACATCCCTGGCTACTAACTGCAAAAACTAGAGTGATCTGGTCTAGAGGATGCATATTTCCTTCTTGGGACCCAGAGGGACAGGGACATCTATTGTAGTGTCAGCTCTGTTCTGCCCTAGACAGGGGAAGGCCTGGCTTAGACTGAGAGCTTAGGGAAGGTCCTTGGGTCTGGATCTGAGACAGAAAGAGAGTACCAGCCAGCCTATGGGGAGAGACTTCTCCTGGTTCTGCCTGGGGATGCAGATTCTACTGGCTGAGCCTGGCATTAAGTGGTTTTTGCTAACCTGGGCAATTTCCAACTATTGGCAGAGCCTGTCTTAACATAACTCATTCTGAAGGCAAGTAGACATGACTTTTGCTTTACTTTTCATTATTTGGCTGGGGGGAAAAAAGAACAAATATTCTTGTCCTGCTAAGTACTATTCCCTTTATTGATGTTAATAATTCAGAGCTGGTTCCAAAGCTCCTTGGGGGCTTTTATCCATGACCTGAGCATCATTTACTACCACCTGCCTGGCATATACCATAATTCACCATTGGCAGAGTAATTATTAGCTGTGAATAAGAAAAGTAACAATTGTCCATAAATTCACCACTCCCGCAAGATAAACAAATAACACTATAGCATGTCTCCACACATACTCTTAGTTTCTATTGTGTGATCTTGGGCCTTCTTTTTTCCATTGCGTTCTCTTTTGGTAATCTCATTCATTCTGATGAGTTTTATCATTTCCAAAATGACTATTTCGCCCTGATCTCTGCTCTGAGCATCAGATTTCCCTAGCCCCCATCCCAAACTGGCTCATCTGAAACCATTTTGGTAAATGGCCATCACCTACTAACGCCAGATACTTAGAGTCATTCATAATGACTTCCTGTCTCCTCAATTCCACCCCGTTTCTTTCCCATCTGATTCATTAGCAAATCCTGTCCATGCTACCTGCCATATATACTCAGCAATTGTTCCTTCCTCACCATGTCCATGACCACAACCCTAATTCAGGTCTGTTCACACAACCCTTTTGGTATCCCTGCTTCCACACTTAACTCCTGTAATTTTTTTAATGGGGTCGAAAGTTCTGCCTACCTTGGTTCTCTCATTTTATGCCCCTTAAATTCCTATTACGCTGGATCTCTTTCTGTCCCTTGATATGTGCAAGCTCTTAAGCTCACTTTGTGGTTAGTGCTCTCTTCTTTTCCTGAAAAGTTTTCTCCCAGTTTTCCCATGGCTGATGATTTTTTTTCTCCCTTCATATCTAATCTCCAAAGTCATCTCTTCAGATAGACCTTCCCTGCCGTCTAAATCAAATTTCATCTCCCAAATATTGTCCATCTTCTTCTCTGGCACTAATCGTAACATACGATTCTTTCATTTAATTGTATTTAATTTTTTTTTAGTTTTTAAATAAATTAGAAAAATTAATTTTTGTCATCCCCCCATGAGTAGGATTGACAGATAACATACAGAATGCCCAGTTAAATTTGAATTTCAGATAAACAACAAATACGGTTTTTGTATATGACACCGGTACATACGCACACTGAAAAAATTATCTGAACTTCAAACTTAACTAGGAATCTTGTATTTTTATTTACTAAATCTGGCAGCCTTAACCATGAAGCGCCTTGCCCTTGTCTCGCTTGTTCTGGGTTGCATCCTTGCAGCCAAACCCAGAGCCTGCCATTTAGGTGTTCAGTAATTGTTCTATGTGAAGGAACTGTCTGTCGTTTTGTATGATTTTTTTCTCACGTAACATCTATTTATCAGAATTGTACCCATTCACTAAAAATTCTTGTTAAAAGTATTTTGGGAAAATGTTTTATTATCTAAACTTCTTTGTTTTTCACTTCTGCAAAATTGGCATAATAGGAGTAGCTGCCCTCATCACGGTGTTTTGAGAATTAAATGCGTTAATGGGTGCAAAGTTTAGCACCGTGCACGGCTCACTAGAACACGCAATAAACTTCAGTTCTTTATTAAATACAGCCCGTGAGCCATCTTAGCGGAAACCAAAAACGCGGGTTTGAGAAGCGCGGATGGGGGATGGGAAAACGGTTAGAAATGGGCGAGGGCCAGAAAACAGAAGGCCTGGGGAAAGGGGAGGAGCGGAGGGCGAATGACAGAGTTGACAGCCAATGGAGAGACTGGGAACTGCTTCCCCCTCCCTTTGCGTTTCAAATTCTAAGCTCCGTTTCCATCCGGGTCCTTCAGCCTCGTTCCCGGGCAGTATAAAGTTTGCTGTCTCCTTTGTTCGCCCTCGTTGCGCAGTAGTGCTAGCGGGTTCTGTCTTCCGTCTTCCGAGCCGGCCGCCCTCCCGCGTGCTGAAAGGCTAGGAAGCCTTTGTCTGCGAGCTCGTAGGAGCTTGAAACCGTTGTCACCCCTCCGGTACGTGCATCCTTTCCTTAGCCCTTGTTTCGGGCGCTCTCGCCACGTTAGAATTTGGGATTATCTCCCTGGAGATGGGGGGAGGCGGGCGCCATTTTAAGAGCCCAAGGTGCCGACCTAGTTAGATAAAGCGGAGAGTGTCGGAGGGAAACAAATGTAGCGAGTCTGTTTCATTCTGTTCTTCTTGAAAGTTTGTCGCCGGCGGGGCGGGTAGTGGCGGAGGTCGGGGCTGGAGCGGGACGTAAGAGCTCGCACCACCGCGGTACCTGCATTGGGAGTGGGATGGCGCTGGCGCTGTGGATGGGCACGTGCACTTTTACGCGGGGTCCTTGTTCATTGGCGGCCTTGGAGGGGAAGCCCTTTGAATTTTCCAAGCCACAGCTGGTGGTAAAAGTTACTCCCCTGACTGGTGTCGGTTGTTCTGGGCTGAGTCCAAGTGTCGCCATTTTGTGTTTTCCACGAGGTTTTTAATGAAGGGTTTTAATTGGGTTCTGCTGCAGTCATGGAGTGTCGAGAGTTACAGTGCATGTTTCCACGTTCCGTTATTTAATATGAGGTGGTATTGACACTTTAAAAATGTGAGGCCTTTTCGACAGGGCTGGTGAATAAGGGAAGGCATAACTTGGCTCAAACTTTAAATGTATACTAAGATTTAGTAGAGAATTCTAATGAAGAAAGGCAAAGTTCTTAGAAGAGAGAGGGCTTGATGTTAAGGACCCGCGTCTGGCCCATGACCTTGAATGAGTCGATAGTTTTTAAAAACCATTAGGGTAATTGGGATGTAATTGTGTCTTAAAAAGCTACAAATCTAGGATTAAAACTTTTTCGAATGGTGAGTAGCTCATACTTGATTAAAACTGCCAAGGAGAAGAGGAAGGATAGATAAGTTGGCTTGGCCCTTTTAACCAGTTTAATGTAAACCGCGCTATGGTTTAACTACTTAATTTGGGTTTCCTTCTGAGGTTTTAGGTCGCTTTTGGAGTCTTTAGTTATTAAAGAATAATTTTTAGTAAAACAAAAAAAAAATGTACCACAGTAAATACATGTTTTGATGAACTTGAGAAGGAACTTTTTCCAGGATGGTATACTTATCTTTTCAGCAGACTCTCAACCAAGGAAAAAATGGTTGAAGCAGATCGCCCAGGAAAGCTCTTCATTGGTGGCCTCAATACAGAAACAAATGAGAAAGCCCTTGAAGCAGTATTTGGCAAATATGGACGAATAGTGGAAGGTGAGTTTATCTGAAAGTATATGCAGGGCTGTTGTAATTAAAATGTAAGCTATGATGAATTTGATTGCGTTGATCATCTGAAATGATGTAGTTTGTCCTCTAAGAAGTTCTGAGCTTTCTTTTTCAAGATTCACTTTTGTTATTTCATTCGAACTAGAGTAACACTTTCCCCTCCTGAAAACTTTTTTAGTGCTCTTGATGAAAGATCGCGAAACCAACAAATCGAGAGGATTTGCTTTTGTCACCTTTGAAAGCCCAGCAGATGCTAAGGATGCAGCCAGAGACATGAATGGAAAGGTGAGATTGTTTGCACGATGGCAGTGTTTACTAGTACATGTATAGCACAACGTTATCCAAGTCGTCTAGGGAAGCTCTTGAATTTTATTTTATTTTGAGAGTATAGCTTTCCAAGGCCCTGTTATATCTAGGCCTTGGTTAATTTTTATAACCCTGTGTTATAGCAAAGTTACAGATTATATTCTTAAAAAGAGTCAGTTCAAATATGTGGTGTTATATTTTATCTGGGATCCATAAACTGATTTAATAACTTGGCTTTTTTTACTTGTCAGTTTTAATAAGTCGATAACTGACCTTGTTTTTAAAGAGGTGCAGTGGATCCACCTTATGTTTGGTTCAGATCATTATTTAAAGACTGAATAATCATTTTAAGTAAATGGAAAAATAATATAGTGTTTTTTCTTAGCTTAATTGGGTCAAATTTACCTATAGCGGTTTTGAAGGATATTGGTGTCAGTGAATAGTGGATCTGAAAGTTCTTTTTAAATGTTGTTGTAATTAACCATTTTGATATTTAGTCCTTAGATGGAAAAGCCATCAAAGTAGAACAAGCCACTAAACCATCATTTGAAAGTGGTAGACGTGGACCACCTCCACCTCCAAGAAGCAGAGGTCCTCCAAGAGGCCTTAGAGGTGGAAGAGGAGGAAGTGGAGGAGCCAGGGGACCTCCCTCACGTGGAGGGCACATGGGTAATGACTTCAGTCTACCTCAGACTTGGTGTATATATCGTTAGAAACTGCAAACCCACACCAGCATATGCTTTGGTTAAGTCTTTAAGATTCCAGTTTTTAAAATTGAACAGTGGCTCATCTACCAAAGTGATAATGACTTAAAAAGAAAACATAGAAGGCATTCTAAGTTAAATTACATGTAGTGTTTTTAAATGATAGACAATATACTCTTCCTTATCTAGGTAGTTCAGTCTGTAGGAAAAAAATACTTGAAAATTTTGCATAGATGTTCGAGCATATGAAAATGAAACTATTTGTTTTTCTTAGACATAATTGGAGACTAGTTTTAGTTTTAGTTTACTAGTCAATATAGACTTACATATGCTCAGTTTTGTACAGGTGAAAACTAAAAATTCCCCAACTAAGTAGAAATGGTCATATTCTTGATTAAAGAACTTTTATAGTCTTTTCTTGATTCTTGTATTAACATGTTTTTATTTTCTATTCTAATGTAGATGATGGTGGCTATTCCATGAATTTTAACATGAGTTCTTCTAGGGGACCACTTCCAGTAAAAAGAGGACCACCACCACGAAGTGGGGGTCCTCCCCCTAAAAGATCTGCTCCTTCAGGACCAGTACGCAGCAGTAGTGGAATGGGAGGAAGAGGTAAAATGAATGTTCCATTTTTAACAATCCACCATAACAAAAGGTTGAGAGGTGAATCCTAAAAAATTGCTTAAAACTGACTTGTGGACTGCAGGTGATCTAAGTACATGCATTTAATGAGCACTGAAAAGAATTTAGGTTTAAATAGGAAATTTTAGAGTATGAAATTTCATTGAATCTCTTCATTACCTGACTGTAAGTTCACATATTAAGCTTTCTCTTTGGGTATATTTTTAAAATGATTGTTTTTTTTAAGCTCCTGTATCACGTGGGAGAGATAGTTATGGAGGCCCACCTCGAAGGGAACCTTTGCCTTCTCGTAGAGATGTTTATTTGTCCCCAAGAGATGATGGATATTCTACTAAAGACAGGTAATGAAAATGTAATAGCTTTTGCCTCGATAATTTGGGTTGAAGCGGGGGCTCATCAAAAGCATATAAACCCAGTTACTTTTGCTTTTGTAGCTATTCAAGCAGAGATTACCCAAGCTCTCGTGATACAAGAGATTATGCACCACCACCAAGAGATTACACTTACCGTGATTATGGTCATTCCAGTTCACGTGATGACTATCCATCAAGAGGCTATAGGTATATATGTGACTTTGCTGCCACAGCTTGCTGTAAAAAAGTTGATGCCCTGTAGCTTATAAATTTTCTCTTTAATTTAGTGATAGAGATGGCTATGGTCGTGATCGTGACTATTCAGATCATCCAAGTGGAGGTTCCTACAGGGATTCATATGACAGCTATGGTAAGATATTGGTTGAGTGTCTTTGAATATTACCAGCTTGAGCCTTTAGGTTCATGAGCCAGTTTATTAGGCTGTGTGGTGCTTGCTTTTAAAGGGATGTTTGCTTGCTTTTAAGGGGGTAACTATCAGCTGGGCTTTTCCTAGTTTTGTGAGGGGCTTTTGTTCTAAGTTTTTTTTTTTTT
>NW_006443567.1:5092066-5109531 GCF_000325575.1 Pteropus alecto
TTGGGGTGTTTTTTTTTAATTTTTTTTTTTTTTTTTTTGAGGCTGTTTGCTTGCTTTGGAGGGGATTTTGCTTGCTTAAATTGGCAGCCTTATGTGTTTTCCCCCAACAGTGAAAATACAATTTAAAAATTTTATTAACATCATCAAATGTTTACCATTCCAATATGAAGGAAAGTCTACAGTTCAAAATTGCAACTTATCACTGGAAAGTGGCTGAGTGTCTACTATAAAATAACAAGCTGTCTGGAATATCCTCTTGAAATACACACCGTCTTCAGTCTTGTCAAACAAACATTAAAACCCATCCATTTCCATATCTCAGCAGATGAGCAAATCCCTGTTAATGGCCAGCAATGGCAGAGTTTAAAACCTCCCAGTTGAGAAAGTAAACGTTTAATACAAGAATTCTGTAAATTCAAATTTAAATGTTGTATATATACAATTTATAGTGTTGCCATATTACCTGACCATTGACCCTGCAGGTAACTCACGTAGTGCTCCACCTACACGAGGGCCCCCGCCATCTTATGGTGGAAGCAGTCGCTATGATGATTACAGCAGCTCACGTGACGGATATGGTGGAAGTCGAGACAGTTACTCAAGCAGCCGAAGTGATCTCTACTCAAGTGGTCGTGATCGGGTTGGCAGACAAGAAAGAGGGCTTCCCCCTTCTATGGAAAGGGGGTACCCTCCTCCACGTGATTCCTACAGCAGTTCAAGCCGCGGAGCACCAAGGGGTGGTGGCCGTGGAGGAAGCCGATCTGATAGAGGGGGAGGCAGAAGCAGATATTAAAAACAAAACTTTGGACCAAAATCCCTATTCAAAGAAACAAAAAGGAACCTATTCTGTCATAACTACCCAAGGACTACTAAAAGAAAAAATTGTTACCTTTTTTAAATTTCCTGTTAAGTTCCCCTTCCATAATTTTTATGTTCTTGTGAGGAAAATAGTAAAACATGTTTAATCTTTTGATCTTGACATTGCTTTCAACAAGCAAATGTTACATGTATTAAGACTTGACTTGTGTATTAGTGTTGTAATTTTCCAAGTTAAAAGTGTCCCTAAAGGCCACTTCATTTTTTTCCCAGTAAATGAGGCAAGCAATTCTAAGATCTTCCACAAACATCTAGCCATCTAAAATGGAGAGATGAATCCCTCTGCTTATACAAACAAGCTAGTTATATTAGAGGGTGGTTGGGGTATACTACTCTTAGGATCTCACACTGTCTTCAAACTGAAATCTCAAATGTTCTCAGTATGAAAAACCTGAGATCAGGTGCTTATGTAAGGAAAGTGCTATTCACCCAGTAAACCCAAAACAAATGGATAGTGCTGGCCATATTTTGCCTTTCTGACATTTCCTTGGGAATCTACAAGAACACCTCCCCTTTTCCCCTCCCCCCAATAAGACCATTAAGTGTGTGTTAAGCAACTACAGAATACTAAATAAAAAGTTTGGCCAAAACCAACCATGAAGCTGCAAACGATGCTTGCTCTTACTGTTTCAAATTTTTGCAACTCTGTAGTGTCTCACTTTTAAGGAACAGCTTGATTGCAAAGGAGAAAATAGATAAGCAATGAAGTTATCTCCAACTTCTCAAAGGCTTATGACTTCTAAAAAGTGAATCTATCAGCATTCCACATCAGATTTAAAGCATCAAATGCCTGTGAAACCGCAAAGATGGTAAGCAAAGCAAACTAGTTTTTCCGTCTAAGTCGAAATTGAACACTTAAACCTTCCTCATAGTACAGTGAAACATACTGTACTTCATGGCAGTGGAAATGCTTTCTAGATTAAGAAAAAACCTTTTGGAAAAACAAAGTGTTCTATAGCATATTAGAAGTCCTCCAAATTCAACACTTGGATTTTTTTTTAAAGCATGTACGGCACTTTAAAGGCCTTAATACAGCTGTTTACCAATAGCCATCTGGGGCTTGGGAGGGGGTAACTTTTTTTTTAAGTCTTTTCGATGAAGACCTTTAAACATGCTTCATATATTTTAACATTTTTCAAATTAGTCTTTTAGTCAATATAGGAAATGGCTTAAGTTTGGGGTCCCCCTCTCTACCCCTGTAAGCCATTGCAAACTTGACATTTAGTTGGATGCCTGACTTGTTTTTAGTTCTGTGAAACTACACTGTATGGAGAAAGTCTATTGCAAGTGGTCTTTAAAAAGCAAAACCTGAGGCAGCATGACCCAGGTCCAGCCACGAAGTTGAAAAAGATGCTCTTGAATATAGTAAACTTGAAGACCTCCAACTAAAAATCCTTATACTGCACTTATTCCTTCAAATAAGTTTTGTTCGTTCAACTTATGGATTTAACATGGCAGTGCACCATTGGAACAGAATGAGAATCCATAAGCCATGGAACTTAACCATTTAAGCCATTCCAGTCCATCCCAAGCCAGTGAAACTTCCACCACTTAAGAAACGTAGTAGACCATGAAATACGTTAAGCTGCAAGTCTGAACTTGCCTTTTCTTTCTGGAAAAGAGGGCAGTAAGTTATAGGCAAGTTTTGAAGAATTTCCTTAAGAGAGATAACTAGTTACCTATTTAATTTTTACAGGTTGAGGATTTTGGTCATTATGGTCATGGAGTGCTGATTTATTCACACTAGATAAAGCTGGCAGCAAGAGAAATCAAATGCTACGGTAAGTTCAAAAGCAGTGGCTGTTATAGGTTGAAATACTGTAGGTTTGCCACTTCGTATGGCTGGGGATATTGGCAAGTTATCTACATAAGGGATAATCTTAACTCATGGGTCACAAGGTAAATGGTGTCATGTATAACAGCTGGCATATTTATAGGATGAAGTTATTTTAAATTTGTATTTTCTCATCAGTCCTGCAGAGTGCTTAGCTATTCTGGAATGTATCAAGCTTGCTAGTACTCTTCATAAATAGTTGACTGGAGCTCTACAATTTGTGTTCTGGCACTTCAGTAAACCTTTGTATGAGGTTCAAACTTGGTTCCTGCACATTTTCTGATAATTATCAGTGCCTGATCCTTTGCAGAGCCACAGTACGAATCCACTAAAAGAATAGATGTAGCTGCTACTAAGTTCCCAGTTGATCAGTTTTATTGATATAATGACATATACAGTCTTGATATTACCAAAGTGAGGCTGACAAGAATTATAGTGGGTATATATAGTTGCTTTTTAGCTCTTGGAATTAAAGCAAATGTTTTGTTGCTAGTTGTGTAGGTGAGGGGGCAGTCATTTTCTGTTTGAAATAGTGTCTTGTGACCTGATCACATGCTTTTCATTTTACAGAGTTGTTGAAGCAGAAGAATGCCGATTGTGGATAAGGCACAAGTTGCATAAGCAGTACTCATCAGAATTGGTTTGGTGCAGGCAATAGATTTTTGCCTTCGAGGGTTCACGTGGGTCTGAGGAAGGCATCAGTGTTGGTTAGCACTCTTGACTAAAGAAGTGGTAGCTACTTAAGTAATTGACTAGATGGAGAAAGGGGAGCAATTAAGGAAATTGGTAAGTGGAGGTAGCCAGGAAGTTCTTGTTCTTTATGTGGATTCTGTAGCTTTGGCTATCATTTTGTTGAGCTAAAGTCATAGGGACAACTCTAATTTAGAACTTCCCTAATTATCACTGTCAGTTGAATTAGGAAAATGAAAGGCATAAGTGGTAGCTCTATCCAGTAAAGTGTCTTATTTTCAGCAGGTGAAACACTTTACTGTTTATCCAGAAGGGAGATTTAGTTCTAAAACTGAAGGGAAGAATATTTTTCTGGAAACGTGGCTAAAATGATCTAAAGCACACTTTAAAAAATGGAAACAAAATTGGGCCACTTGGCTTTTTCTTTTTAATTGTTTTGTAAGCCTACTTTACCCCCCACCTCCTGTCTTGGAAACAAATCAAGATACACCTTTATTGTGTTGGAAACTAGAGCCAATAGTGTAAAAGCTAATGTTCTTAAACAGGTTTGAGTCATTGGGTTAGAAGAACCAACTCAACTTGTGAGAATTTTGCATAGTAAATAGCGATACTATCATGTCCAACATTTGTGATTGTGGGAAATAATCCAAAAAATGTAACCCTCATTTGACAGGCTCTTTTAATCATATTGACCAAATTTGAACAGCTGTTGCACTTGCATAGATGTCTTCCTCAATCTTATAATTGAAATAACTTGGATTTATGCTTCTTTTGGCTCTTGAGATATTATTTAGATATTTTGAAGATGGTACAGAACATTGAGATCAATCATAGTAAACATGAATACTAAATTCAAATTAGGTAGTATGCTTAAATGACCAGACAGCTGTTTGGCAAATAGTTTACTGACCCAGCAGACTTAATTCTGCTCTCGTTGGAAAAGAATTGGTCTTGATTCTTCTGGCTTTATAGTGATTGTAAAAGAAACAGAATGAGTGTTTTCTTTGTTAAGTTGAATATAGAACATAGGTATTATAGATAACTCTTTTTGGAATGTTTTGTATTTGGAACTAATAAAACTTAAAATGCATTTTTTTTTGTGGCTCTGGGTTCTTTTTTCACTTTATTGCAATACGGAATTTATTTAGACCTTTAAGTATGACTTAACTCATGTGTCCTGTCCCCCAAACTAGTTGTGATGCACTGTTGGCACTTGAGCAGTTTCCAGGGAACAGTCACTGAGGTGGCTTGTTGGTTTGACTAGGCCTCTTAGTAGAGTGAGCTTCAGGTAGGCATTAGGTGTAATTTAGATGGTTTATTTAACCTTTACCCTAAAATTAAATGGCAGTGACACTAAAAAAGTAGAAGCTAAAATACCAAAGATGTGCTATAGTGCTTTTACTGTTTTTGGCTTAACTCTTGGGGAAAATTGGTCAGTTAATTAAGTTTGGCAGTGAATCTCTGCTTTGGATCAAGTCCTTCAGCATTGCTGTTAAGACCACCAGGTGATTAATATGCTGCTTGGCAGCTTTCTTGGCTGCCTGCTTATATACATCTGATCCCTGGTGTTCATTTGCACTGTGGTGCCAAAACAATTAGCATTTCTCACTCAAGGGAAAGCCATGGACTGGGGGAGTATGATGCCTCAAGCAGTGGAGCGGTGTTACCAAAATCTATAGTGTTAGAAGAGGCAACGCAGAAAAGGTGTGATTGGCTACAGGTCCAGTCTAGGGTAAGGAGAGCTAGCTAAAGTTGAGTTGAAGGGTTGTATATGTTAGGTTTCCTTTATAGGTGTTTACTGTAAATGCAAGCTGACTCAGACTTAGATTTGTGATATGTGCCAGGAGCAGCCTCTATTTTGTGGGGCCCAATATATGTATTAACTTTATCAGTACCTAAGACAGTATTGCTTTTGGCGTATGTAGCCAGTTGAATAAAACTTACCTCATGGAGAAGGAATATTAGCTGAGCATTAGGATGGCAGAAAAAGCCCTAAGTATTCTGTAAATAACCTCAGTGCCATAACCGGTTCCAGAAACTTCATCCCAGTCAATAGCTCATCTCCCATCCCCAGAGAAACAATGTAGACCTGGTTTCTATCACTGTAAGATGTTTATACTTCATTAAAAATTAAATCTTAACATGAATGTATCTTTTGTGTCTTGCTTTCAGCATGTTTTTGAGATTTAGCCATGTAGTCGGTGCGTAGTTCATTTTTGTGTTGCAGAGTAGAATTCTAGAGTATAGTTTATGCATTCTATTGATACATCTGGGCTGTTTCTAGTTTGGGGCTATTATGTTTGAATATACTAGTCTTGGACATGTTTTCATTTCTTTTCGATAAATTTCTTGGAATTGGTGGGGTAGATAGAGTAGATGTTAAGTTTTAGTTATACAATATATTAGTGTCAGGCGTACAACAGTGATAAGACATACTTTATAAGTATGATCACATTAAGTCTAGAAATCGTGTTGTGCAAACTTAACAGTATTAATGACTTCCCCTTCATCTTTCACTCATCCCCTTCACCATCTCCCCACTGGTAACCATCAATTTGATTTTTGTTCCCTGAGGTTTCTTTTTTTAGATTCCACATAAGTGAAACCATGTGGTATTTGTCTTTCTATTGTGATTTTCATTTGAATTCCCCTGATGGCTAATGATGCTATGCACTTCTTAAACAGCAAGTTGGAGCTGATTTTAAACTACAGAAAAGTTCCTAGACTTTCACTCAGTTTGCCCTAATTTCAATATCTTACATAACTGGTATGTTTATCAATTAAGATTAACATTGGTGTATTACTATTAACTAAATTCCACACTTGATTCAAATTTCACAAATTTTTCTTTACTATCTGTTCCAAGATCCAATCCTGTATTACATTGCATTTCATATTGGACTGTTTCTCATTTTATAGTTATTGTCCATCTTTCACAAACTGTCCAAGTCTTGTCCATTTCAAAAATTGAATTCTCTTAAATATTACAGAAATTTTTTATATACCCTGGATACAAGTCTTGTCAGATAAGTGCGTTGTGAATATTTTCTCCTAGTCTGTCTGACCTGTTATTCTTGAGCAATTAAATCTGATTCATCAAAAATTTTATGGTTATTGCTTCCAGTGACCTATTGAAACTTTGCCTACTTTGAGGTCGAAGATTTTTTCTACAAGCCCGGTAGTTTTTGTGTTGGATCTGTAATCCATTTTGAATTTTTTTTTTATGGTGAAGTAGGAATTGAAACTTATTTTTTAAAATATGAATATTTATCCTAGCGTCTTTCGTTGAGAATTCCATTGAATAACCTCAGTATTTTTGTAAAAACCATATACACCTAGGTCCATTGCTGTACTTTTTTGTTAATGTCTATCTCTATTAGCTTTATAGTAAGGTCTATAAAGATACTAATTTTTTAAAAGTTTTTTTCTTCAGTGTTACTTTATCCTTGAAGTTAATTGTTGCTTTTTTTTTCTTCCTTCAAACTCCATCTTCCATGCTAGAGCCTTGCCTAAAATGAGTGAGACTTTATGGTTTTGTTTTCATGACTATATGTAGGGAATTGACATGTTTGTAAACCCAGAGCTTTTTGACTTTTGAGCTTGAGGGGGAGGCTTGTTGGGAAATGCCTAATGCCACTGCTAGTCAGATTCCTCAAGAAAATCTTGGCCGAATACCTGCCTTGATGTTTTTTACTAGCTCAAGATACAGGCTTGAGATTTCAGTGTGTGCGTGATGGGAGTGGGAGATGACACGGCCTGTACATGTAATAAGCTCCCACTCCAGCAGTGCCGTTGCTGCCTTAATGTATCCCACCTGTAGCTGGCTGGGCTCAGCTATTCTCTGTCGCTATGGTGATGAGATAGAGGATGATCTTCCAGAGCAGTGTTGAAGGGAAAAAAAGGTACGATTAGAAATTTCTCCTGGCATATCTGCCCAAGGTGCCTGCCGCTCTTCATTTTTAGGCCTCTCTCCCCTGACCTCCATCCCCACCCCAGACTCGCCCTTCAGTCTCTCTCTAGGTGTTAGAGGAAATCTGAGTTCAAATTTCAGCCTCAGCATTACCAGGTGTATGACCTTGGACAAGCTACTTGTTTCCTCATCTGTAAAATGGGGATGATCTTATCTAAATGCATCATCTGATTAGATTAAATGAGTTAATCGTGCTTGGCACATGGTAAATGCTGAATAAATAGTACATTTCATCATCTGTCAATTTTCCTCTTCTATATCATCTTGAGGGCTGGAATTGGAAGAGAGCCAGCACCTTATGTTAGATCAACATCTTGTCAAGGACTGAAAATCCCTACTGCAAGCCAAGGTTTTTCCTTTTTCTCCTGAGTAATAGTTCTCAATTATTTTTGTACATTATTGTGATTAGCCCACACAAGGTCTTTCTCATTTTATTTTCACTTTTTATTCCCATTTCCATTTCCCAGCCCCGCTGTGGTAACCATTCTAATGCATTTAGTATGTTTCCTTTGTATGTGTTTTTATTGAATGTATATTGCTGTCTTATACACACATCATGCACATATTTACTTAAATGGTATGGTGTTATATATCTCATTCTAATTTGTCACTATGTTTTAAGATTTACTGATGTTGCAAAATATACATATAGTAAACCGTTTGTAACTATAGCATAGTATTTGGTATGCATCCCCCATCATTTACCCATCCACCCTCCCAGTTTGGCGTGTAAGTTATTTCTTGATTGTAGTATATTACCTGGCTGCCTGGAGCATGCCGAGATTTGACCTAGTTGTGGGTCTAGTGCCAGTTGGAGGTGGTTGTGGTTGATCTTAAGAATAGCATTGTCTTTAAAGAAATCTGTCGCAGGCAAGGTCATCCCAGGAATTTTAAGCAGAGGAAGGCTCATTTCTTCAGACCCTGCCATGCAAAGCTGCTTTAACTGGTAAGGGAGGTTCCAAATGACTTGAGGGGTTCAAGATTGTCAGTTTTCAACTGGGTTCAAACAGATGTCTCTATTCCAAGTTTCAGGGTCCCCTTATCAATGCTGTTTCATGTGAGAAACTTGATGAGACTGAATTCAACTGTCACTGTAAATCAGCATCCTGTACAGTTGATTTTCAGGAATATCAGGCTTGCAACTATAAGATAGTTTTTTTAGGGTTATGGAAGCGCTCATTCTCAGGCCGTGAGGAGCTGAGAGTGGACTTGAGCTTGTAATTTTTTTCTTTTCTTTTTAAACGCCTGCAGCACCTGGTATTCCTAGGTGATCTCCCATCCAAGTACTAACCAGGCCCGACCCTGTTCAGCTTCCGAGATCAAATGACATCGGCATGTTCAGGGTGGCATGGCTGTATTCTTGTAATTTTTCTCTTTGTAGGCCCTCAAGTGAACTCCAGAATCTACCCAATGCCTGCCTCTATGTTCATTGTTACTGGTACCGTGGTTAAGTGCAGCAGCCACTTGGGCTCCCTAAGCACATGTTTCACGTCTTGATTCATTGTGATGCCCCTGCATGCCATGAATTACTGTCATCCAATTTCTCATTTGTAAAGAGCACTGATCTCAAACCCAGAGGCATGAGCAAACCACCCCCCAAATCCTGTTTTTGTGAGTCTGTCTCCAGTTGCTACTCTCCAAGGTCTATCTTCAAGGCAATTCAGTATTTGGATCCAATCAGGAGAGAGAAACCACACATAAGGTTTGAATCGAATTATTTAACATGGATAGGAATAATTTAGAGATAGTAAGAAGAGGACTCAAGAATATAGGGGGCCAAGATGGAGTACTCAAGGAAGACACCCCACCCTAAGGCTGTGATAAGAGGACCCAAAGAAGATCCCCACCCCAACTCCAGTGCCTAAATCTAGACGGAGAGGCATGGATGTAGCCTGTTGAATGGTAAGAGAAGTCACCGTGGTGCCATTCCCACAGAACCTGCTAGAAATGTATCCTCTAGGGCAAGGGTCCCCAACCCTGGGGCTGTGGACCAGTACTTGTCTGTGGCCTGTTGGGAAACAGGCCACACAGCAGGAGGTGAGCAATGGTCGAGTGAGCAAAACATCTGTATTTGCAGCTGCTCCCCAGCACTAGCATCACCCTCTCAGCTCCACTTAAGATCATCGGGCATTAGATTCTCATAGGAGCACTGGTCCCTGGCGCCAAAAAGGTTGGGGACCGCTGCTCTAGGATTACTGGAGAAGGCTGTTCACAGGGAGGTGTGTCACCACAGGTACTCAGCTATAAAACTGCTTCAGAGCAGGAGGGAGTTTCTGGGGAATCTGCTGCCCATCGTGCACTGCAGGAGCCAGGCACTGGAGAGGCTGTGAACACTGTGAGGGCCTGAGGCCAGAGACAACCCCCACTGCAGGAGCCAGACATAGGGAAGTTGACCATGCTGGAGAAGCAGATGCTGCAAGAGCCAGCCAAGCAAGCATATCAGAACCAGGAAGCAAAACCTTTTCTTTTTTTCTGCCTGTACTGCCAAAACCTACACTGATATTGCGATACAGTAAATAATATATTTTGGTCTTCATCCTCAGCTCTTGAAACAGCTCTGGAATTATAAGTGAAAGGAGCATCTTTTGTAATATTAGGGTTTTGTCCCCAGTTTTTGAAATAACACCAGAATACTAAAAATGAAAAGCATGTCTTTTGTTAATTCATAAAACCCTAAGGATGGGGAGGCTGGTTGCTAGAGGATCCCAAGGACCATGTAATTAGAGGATTGGAACTTTCAGCTTCACCCCCTGACGTCAGGGAAGTGAGAGGCATGAAGGTCGAGTTAATCACCAGTGGCCAGTGATCTAATCAATCATACCTATGTAATGAAGCCTTCATAAAACCCTAACTGAAAGGGTTTGGAGAACTTCCCAGTTGGTGAACATATGGAGTTGCTGGGAGGGTGGTGTATCCAGAGAGGGTATGGAAGCTCTGTGCCCCTTTCTGTACCTTGCCCTATGTGTCTCTGATTTGGCTGTTCCTGAGTTGTATTCTTTATAATAAATGAGTAATAGTAAAGCACTTTCCTGAGTTCTGTGAGCTGTTCTAGCAAATTGAACCTGAGGAGGGGGTGGTGGAACCCCTGATTTATAGCAGGTCAGTCAGAAACATAAGAGGCCTAGACTTGTGGCATCTAAAGTGGAGGAAGTCTTGTAGACTGAGCCCTTAACTTGAATCTGATGCTAACTCCAGATAGAATTGCAGACCATCCAACTTTGATCAGAGAATGGGTCAATGTGGGGAGGAAAAGTACCCCACACATTTGGTGGCCAGAAGTATTGAAAGGGGTAGTACAGGGGAAACAATTTTTTTTTCCAAATATGCCTGCTAGCAAAGTAAAAATCTTGAAAGGGCTCAGATTCATTTCCATACAGAAAGCAAAAAGAGTGAATTTGATATTGTCTTTTCCTTAGATGTCTGATAGAAATCACAAATGAAATAATCTGCACCTAGAATTTTTATGGGAAGAGTTTTTTTATTGCAGATTTAATTTCTTAAGTAGATATAGGTCTATTCAGGTTTCCTATTTTTGTGTCTTTGTCAGGTAAGATTCCAAAATGGCCCCCCAAATTTCCCTCCCAAATCCCCAGGACCGAATATATGTCAGTCATGATTATATTGTGTTACATGGTAAAAGGGATTTTGCAGATATAATTAAAGTTACTAATTAGTTGCCCTTGAGTTAATCAAAACGGAGAATATCTGGGAAGGCCCAATATAATCACTGGAGCTCTTTGAGAGCAGAGATTTTTCTTTGGCTGGTAGCAAAAGAGGAAGCCAGAGATTTGAGCATGAGAATTTCATGTGCCATTGCTTGCATGAAGATGGAGGGGGCTACATGTCAAGGAATAAGGGTAACCTGTGAAGCTGAGAGCAGCCACAGGCTGACAGCTAGGTCAACGAACTAAATGCCATCGAGTCAAATGAGTTTGGAAACAGATTCTTCCCGAGAACCTCCAGAGAACAGCCCAGACCAACCAACACCTTGGTTTTAGCCTTATGTGACTCTAAGCCAAGAACACAGAAGGCCCCACTTGGACTTCTGACCCTCACTTCTCCCCTCCCCAGATAACCACCTAAATAACTCCCTCACCCCCCTCAAGTTCTTTGCTCACATCTCACTCCTCAATGAGGCCTACCCTGACTGTCCTATTTAAAAACTGCAATCTCTTCATTCCATGTCACCCCATGCTCAGCATTCCTAAACTCTATTACCCTGCTCTAGTTTCCCTCCACCATAACTTATTTCTTACATACTATATAATTTGCCTATATAGTATATCCATTCTTTTCTGTCTTCCCCTGTTAGAATATAATCTTCATGAGATTGGGGAACTTTATCTAATGCCTAAAGTACCTGGCACAGTAGGAGTTCAAAAAATATGTGTTGAATGAGTTAATATGCTTTTATCTCCATACTATTCTTCCAAAAATGTCTCTGCCTAACACTATTTTGCTTATATCCCTAAATGTACTGTACCATGGCCACCCCAAAGAAAGACAAGCCAGTTTCGTGAATAATTGCATTCAACTCCAAGTGCAACATCTCTAGGATCTTATCTCCATTTTCTCTAATATGTGGACTAAAATGTTAAATTTATCCCCAAACATTCTATATAAAGTATTGAGAGGAAACAATAGTATGATAGAATGGTAACTGGTCACAAGGTCACAGTTGATATTTATAGTGTTTTGTCTAAAATCTCCATTTTATATTCCCTTTATCTCAGTTAATGGTGATATTTTACTTGGTGGTATTACCCAAAACTTAATTTCTGAGGGATGTAAGCCCTTGGTGAGTCTACCTGTGTGTTGTAGTAATCTTCCTTGAACCTTTAAAAAATATTTTTTTTAAAAAAAGTGCAACAGAAAAGTAAACAAAGCAACTTCCACTTATGATGATGATGGAGTAATTGGTACTGAACCTGCTTGCCCTCTATAAACAATGGTAAAACTGTACAAAATATAATGAGAACTATTTTCAGGCATTGCACAATAAGCATTACAGAAGTATAATTCCTGAGAAAAGGGAAACACATGAGGGGAGCCCCATATTCACTCCAGTTCTCTGCCTGGGGACAATTCTGACTGCAACACAGGGAGGTAGCATCCCAGTCTCATCAGGTTTAAAATCAAGGTGTTAGAATACCTGCATTCATCTCTGGATGATCTAGGAGAGAGTCTATTTCCTCGCTCATTTGGGTTGTTGGCAGATTTCCTTTCCTTGTGGTTATAGGACTGAGGTCCATGTTTACTTGCACACTGTAAAGTAAGGGATGTTCCCAGCTTCTAAGGGCTAACAGATTCCTTAGCTTGCATCCCCCTTCTGCCATCTTCAAAGGCAGCAATGGCAGATTGAGTTCTTGACATGTTCCATCTCTCTGACCTGCTTCCCTTTTCTACTTTTAAGGACTCATGTGATTAGACTTGTCCCACATAGATAATCTAGAATAATCTCCCTATTTTATGTAAACTGATTAGCAACTTAAACTTCATCTGCAACCTTAATTCTTCTTCTTCATGTAACATAACATATTCACAGGTTCTGGGGATTAAGACATGGACATCTTTGCAGAGGTCATTATTCTGCCTACCACACAGTTCTCTAATTGTAATGGAGCCAAACTAGAAATCAATAACAAAAATGCAACAGGAAAATCAATGAACACTTGGAAATAAAACTTTAGCACTGCTAAATTATCCATGCATCGAAAAGAAAGTCTCAAAGAAAAATTTTAAGAATACATAGACTTGAATGAAAATGAAAATACGACATATCCAAATATGTGGGACTCATCTAAAACAGTGCTGAAAGGGAAATGTTTTTTTATATAGTAGCTTCATTGACAAATGATTTACCCTTTTAAAGTACAATTCAATGGTTTTTAGTATATTCACAGAATTGTGCAACCATCACCACTATCTAAGAACATTTTTATCACCCCCCAAAGACACTCCATACCTCTTTGCGGTTACTTCTTCCTCCCTGCCCCCAGGGCCTAGAAAACTAATCTACTTTCTATTTCTATGGATTTGCCTATTTTTTATTTGCACTTAGAGGGAATCATAAAATATGTAGCCTTTTGTGATTAGCTACTTTCACTTAACATAATGTTTACAAGGTTCATCCATGTTGTAGCATATATCAGTACTTCATTCCATCTGTTGTCAAATAATATTCCATTGTATGGATATAACACATTTTGTTTATCCAACAACTGATGGACATTTGGGTAATTTACACTTTTTTTGATTAGGAATAATGCTGCTTATGAACATTCCTGTGCAGGTTTTTGTGTGAACATGGTTTCAGTTCTGGGTACAAACCTCAGGGTGGAACTGCTGGATCATATGGTAACTTATTGTTGACCATTTTAAGTACGTACAAAATTATTTTTCAAAGTGGCTACAACATTTTATAATCCCATGAAAGAGAAATTTATAACACAAAATACTGTTTACATTAGAAAAAAGGAAAGATCTTAAATCAATCGCCTAAGTTCTTCCTTCAAGCAACTAGAAAACAAAAAGCAAAATGAAACCAAAGAAAGCGGAAGGAAGGAAATAATAAAAAATAAGAACAGAAATGAACAGAAATTGCTGAAATTCAAAACAGGAAAACAATAGAGAAATCAATGAAATAAAAAGTTCTAAAAAATCAATAAATTGATAAACCTCTAGCAAGATTAACAAAGATAAAAAGAAGATATAATTACCAATATCTGGAATCAGACAAAGGATATAACTACAGATCCTACAGACACTGAAAGGATATAAAAGGGAATGTTAGGAACAATTCAACACTCATAAATTTGAAAACTTAAAATTATACCAGTTCTTCCAAAACCGAAATGTACCCGTGATGGTTAATTTTATGTGTCAACTTGACTGGACTAAGGGATGCCAAGATAACTGGTAAAACATTATTTCTGGGTATGTCTGTGAGGGTGTTTCTTGAATAGATTAGCATTTGAATTGGTAGGCTGAGTAAAGAAGATTTCCCTCACGAATGTAGCTGGATATCAGATTCAGGGCCCGAATTGAACAAAAAAGCAGAGGAAGGGTGAATTTGCTCTCTGTTTGAATTGGGACATCCATATTCTCTTGTCCTTGGACATCAATGCTCCTGGTTCTCAGGCCTTTGGACTTGAACTGGGATTTACAGCATTGGCTCCCCTGGTTCTTAGGCCTTCAGGTTTGGACTGGAACTATGCCATCAGCTTTCCTGGGCCTCCAGCTTACAGATGGAGATCATGGGAAGTCTCAGCCTCCATAACCACGTGAGCCTGTTCCTCATAATAAATTTCTTTCTGTAGATCTCTCTATATATGTATCCTATTGGTTCTATTTCTCTGGAGAATACTAATACAGTACTAAAACTAAACAAAAATAAATTGGATCACCCCAATAATTTTAAATAAAAAAATAGATCATCCGAATAGCCCTTTTTTACCATGAAAGAAGTTGAATTTACAACTAAAAAAGCTTCTGAAAAAGAAATCTTCATGCTCGTATTGTTTCACTGGAGAATTCTCATACACATTTAAAGAATCAATATCAATATTATACAATCTCCTCAAGAAAATAGAAGAGGAGGGAACACTTCTCAGCTCATTTTACGAGGTCATTATTAATGTGATACAAAAACCAGACAAAGACAGCATAAAAGAAAAAACTATATCTCTCATGAAGTTAGACACAAAATACTCAATAAAATATTAGTAAACCAAATCCATCAATATACAAAATGAATTACACACCACAACCAAGTTGGATTTATTCCAATAATGCAAGACTGGTTCAATATTCAAGAATCAATTAATGTAATCCACTATATCAACAGACTACGGAATAAAATCATATGATCATATCAATTGACACAGAAGACATACAAGCTTATTCCAAAATTTGCATGGAAAGGCATAGGTTCTAAATAACTTAAAACAAATTTTAAAAAGTAAAATGGGAGGAATCACTTTAATTGATGTTAAGGCTTAATATATAGTTACTATAATCAAGACAATGTGGTATTGGTGGAGGAATAGCCACATAGACCAACAGAAGGGAATAGAGAACCCAGAAATAGACCCAAACAAATGTGCCCAAATGATTTTTGACAATGGCATAAAAGTAATTCAGTAGAGGAAAAATAGCCTTTTCAACAAATGGTGCTGGAGCCATCAGACATCAATGAGCAAAAATATTAACCTTGACCTAAATCTTACACCTTATACAGAAATTAATTCCAAATGAAACTCAAACTTAAATACAAAATGCAAAACTATCAAACTTTTAGATAAAACATGACAAAACCTTTGGGACCTAAGGCTAAGTGAAGAGGTTTTTTGACTTGATACTAAAGCACAATCCATAAAGGAAAAAATGGATAAGTTGGACCTCATCAAAATAAAAAGTTTTTGCTCTGAAAAAGACTGTTTAGTGGATGAAAAGACCAGCTAAAGATTGGGAGAAAATATTTTCAAGCCACATATCTGACAAAGGCTTTGTATCTAGAATATATAAGGAACTCTCAAAATTCAACAGTAAAAAATATCTAATTAGAAATTGGACAAAATATGTGAACAGATAGTTCACTGAAAATAACAACAGATGGTAAGTAAGCACATGATAAGATGGCCAACATCATTAGCCATTAGAGAAATGGCTAACATAAAAAAGTGTTATAACACCAAATACTGGCGTGGATATACCAATACTGGACCACTCACATTTTTAGTGGTAATGTAAAATGGTATAGCCACTCTAGAAAGAATTTTGATAGTTTCTTTAAAAATTATACTTACACATCATATAATGCCGCAAGTGCAATCTAGGCCACTTACCAAGAGAAATTAAAACTTTTGTTCACAGTGTTCACAGAAAAACCTATATATGAATGTTTAAAGCAGTTTTATTCATTGTTGCCCCAAACTGTCAATAATCCAAATGTACTTCAATGGTGAATGGTTAAACAAAATATGCTACATCCATACCATGGAATACTATGTAGCAATAAAGAAGAATTAATTATCCATACATGCCACAATGTAGATAAATATCCAGAGCATTATACAGAGTGAAAAAGGTAAATCTCCAAAGGTTACATAATATATGATTTATTTCATTCATATAACATTCTTAAAATCACAAAATTATAGAGATGGGAAACAGTCTAGTTGCCAAGGGTTAGGGACTGGGGAAAGTATAGAATCCATGGCTGTAAGAGATTGCATGAATGAGCCTTGTGATGATGAAACAGTTCTACATTTTGATTGTGGTGATGGTTCTGTTAATCTACATATGTAATAAACATGTGGATTAATATCTGACTTTAAATCAGAAGCAATGGAGAAAAGATAGCGGTGAGATGAGACTCAAAGTATTAAAAGAAAAATCTGTTGACCAAAAGTCCTATATCCAGAAAAACTATTCTTCAAAACTGAAGACAGTTGCTAAGGAATAGATGTTTTTTCCCCACTTATATTTGACATGCAAAATTATTTTATATTTCAGCTGAATAGCACAGTGATTAGACATTTATACGATTTACAAAGTCATCCCCCCGATTAACCTAGTACCCACCTGACACTATATATAATTATTACAGTATTATCAACTATATTCCCTACAGCTGTACTTCACATCCCCGTGACTACATTGTAACCACCAATTTATATTTCTTAATTCCGTCTCCTTCTCCACCCAGGCCTCCAACCCTCCTTCCATCTAGCAACCATCAAAATGTTCTCTGTATCTATGAGTCTGTTTCTGCTTTGTTCATTTTCTTTTTTAGATCCTACATAAAAGTGAATTCCTTTTTATGGCCAAGTAGGGTTCCATTGTATATATGTACCACTTCTTTATTCAATCATCTATTGATGGGCACTTAAGTTGCTTCGATATCTTGGCTATTGTAAATAGCACTGAAGTGAACATAGAGGCATATATATCTTTTCAAATTAGCGATTTGGATTTCTTCATATAAATACCCAGCGATGGAATTGCTAGGTCATAAGGTAGTTCTATTTTTAATTTTTTGAGGAATCTCCATACTGTTTTCCATAGTGGCTGCACCAATTTGCAATCCCACCA
>NW_006443567.1:5109752-5112562 GCF_000325575.1 Pteropus alecto
TATGTGTTGAGTTGTATGAGTTCTTTATAAATTTTGGATGTTGACCCCTTATTGGATGTATCATTGACAAATATCTTCTCCCACTCAGTAGGTCGTCTTTTTGTTTTGTTGATGGTTTCTCTTGCTGTGCAAAAACTTTTTAGTTCGATGTAGCCCCATTTGTTTATTTTTTGTTTGTTTTCCCTGCCTGAAGAGATATATCGGAAAAAATATTACTAAGAGCAGTATGAGAGAGTTTACTGCCTATGTTTTCTTCTAGGAGTTTTACGGTTTCAGGTCTTAATTTAAGTTTTAAAGCTATTTTGAATTTATTCTTGTATATGGTGTAAGAAGGTGGTCCAGTTTCATTTTTTTTGCATATACCTGTCCAGTTTTCTCACACTATTTATTGAAGAGAATATCTTTACCCCATGGTATATTTTTTTCCTCCTTTTTATACATTAAATGACCATTTAGGCATGGCTTTATTTCTGGGCTCTCTATTCTGTTCTATTGATCTCTATGTCTGTTTTTATGCCAGTACCAGGATGTTTTCATTACTATAGCCTTGTAGTATAGTTTGATATCAGGTAGTGTGACACCTCCAACTTCGTTCTTCTTTCTCAAGATTACTGTGGCTATTCAGGCTCTTTGTTGACTCCATCTGAATTTTAGGATTATTTGTTCTAGTTCTGAGAAAAATACCATTGATATTTTAATAGGGATTGCATTGAATCTGTAGATTGCCTTGGACAGTATGGACATGTTAACAATGTTAATTCTTCCTGTCCAAGGTATGTGTTTCCTGAGCAAACTATATGCTTTCATTTATTTGTATCTTCTATTTCTTTCTTCAATGTCTTATAATTTTATGAGTACAAGTCTTTTACCTCCTTGGTTAAATTTATTCCTAGGTGTTTTCTTTTCTTTGATGCAACTGTAAATGGAATTGTTTTATTAATTTCTGATAGTTTATTATTGGTATATAAAAATGCAACTGATTTCTGAATATTAATTTTGTATCCTGTTACTTTACTGAATTCATTTATCCATTCTAATATGTTTTTGCTAGATTTTGTCCAATGCTTTTTCTACATCTATGGATATAATCATATAATTTTTATCCTTCATTTTCTTTATGCGATTTATCACATTAATTGCTTTGCGGATATTGAAACAACTTGCATCCCAGGAATCAATCTCACTTGATCATGGTGTATGATCTTTTTAATGTATTGCTAAATTTGATTTGCTAATATTTTGTTGAGGATTTTTGCATCTATGTTCATTAGGCTATCAATCTATAATTTTCTTTTTTTGTAATGTCTTTGTCTGGTTTTGGAATCAGGGTAATGGTGGTCTTATAAAATGAGCTTGGGAGGCTTCCTTCCTATTGAATATTTTGGAATAGTTTGAAAAGGATAGGTGTTAATTCTTCTTGACTATATGTTAAAATTCACCTGTGAAATCATATGATCCATTACTTTAATTTGTAGGGAATTTATGATTACTGGTTCAATTTTGTTAGTAGTAATTGGTCTTTTCAGATTTTTGTTTCTTTTTGATTCAGTCTTGGAAGAGTGCATATTTCTTGGAATTTATCCATTTCTTCCAGATTGTCCTTTTTTTTTTTTTTTTTGGTATATAATTGTTCATAGTATTTTCTTATAATCCTTTGTATTTCGGTGGTGTCAGTTGTCACTTCTCCACTTTCATTTTTGATTTTATTTATTTGAGTCCTCTTTTTTTTCTTGTTGAGTCTAGTTAAAATTTTTATCAGTTTTGTTTATCTTCCTAAAGAACCACCTCTTAATTTTATTGATCTTTTGAATTGTTTTTCTTTTAGACTCTATTTTGTTTATTCCCACTCTGCTCTTTATTATTCCCTTCCTTCTACTCACTTCAGACTTTGTTTGCTTGCTGTTCTTTTTTAGTTCCTTTAGGTATAAGGTTAGATTGTTTGAGATTTTTCTTGTTTCTTTTTTTTTTAAATATCAAGTAAAAAATAAATTTGTGTGTGACATTGGTTAACGAAATCCAGTAAGTTTTAGGTGTACAATTTAACAGTAAAGCATATATATATTTACACTGTGTGTTCCCCTCCCATAGTTAGATTTCTTTCTGTTACCACATATTTGACCTCCTTAACCCTGTGTACCTCCCCCCTCCCCCTACCCCCTACCCTCTGGTAACTACTAGTCTATTTTCCATGTCCATGAGTCTCTGTTTGTCCTGTTTGTTTGTTACTTTTAGGTTTATATCCCACATATAAGTGACATCAAGTGGTTTTCAACTTTTTCTATCTGGCTTATTTCGCTTCGCATGACTACCTCAAGGTCCATCCATGTTGTCGCAAATAGTAGTATTTCATCTCTTCTTATGGCTGAGTAATATTCTATTGTATATATGTACCACAGCTTCTTTATTCAATCATCTATTGTAGGACACTTTAGTTGCTTCCATGTCCTGGCCACCAGGACACTGGGGTGCATATTTCTTTGCAGATAAATGTTTTCAGGTTTTTTGTTTGTTTGTTTGGTAAATACCCAGTAGAGGGATGGCTAGATCACATGGTAATTTAATTCTCAGTTTTTCAAGGAACCTCCATAGTGGTTTTACCAACTTGTATTTCCACCAGCAGTGTTTGAGGGTTCCTTTTTGCCCACAACGTCTCCAGCACTTGTTACAACTTGTCCTACTGATGATAGCCATCCTAAGACGTGTGAAATGGTATCTCATTGTAGTTTTGTGTTTCTCTAATAGCTAGTGAAATTGAGCATCTTTTCATATGTCTGTTGGCCATTTGTATGTTTTCTTGGAAGACGTGTCTG
>NW_006443567.1:5113664-5114485 GCF_000325575.1 Pteropus alecto
TTAAAGTAATTGTGACAGATATGTAGCTACTGCCATTTTATTATTCATATTTTTATATTTCTCTTTAAAAAGTCCCTTTAACATTTCTTGTAATAATGGTTTGGTGGCATGAACTTATTTAGGTTTTTCTTATCTGGGGAGCTCTTTATCTCTCCTTCGATTTTAAATAATAGCTTTGCTGGATAGTGAAGTCTTGGTTGCAGGTCCTTGCTTTTCATCACTTTGAATACTTAGTTCCAATAAGTTCTGGCCTGCAAAGTTTCTGTTTAGAAATCAGCTAACAGTCTTATGGGAGCTCCCTTGTACATATAACTGCCTTTATTTTGCTGCTTTTAAGATGCTCTCTTTGTCTTTAACTTTTGGCATTTTTATTTAATTATGATGTGTCTTTAAATTGTTGGCATTTTAATTATGATGTGTCTTTAAATTTTTGGCATTTTAATTATGATGTGTCTTTGAGTTCACCTTGTTTGGGACTCTGTACTTCCTGTACTTGTATGTCTATTTCCTTCTCCAGGTTAGGGAAGTTTTTGGTCATTATTTCTTCAAATAAGTTCTCAATCCCTTGCTCTCTCTCTCTTCTTCTTCTAGTACCCCTATGATACGAATGTTGTTACATTTGATGCTGTCCCAGAAGTCCCTTAAACTATTTTCATTATTTTTGGATTTTTTTTTTGGTGTTTTGATTTTGTGTTTTTTGCTACCTTGTCTTCCAAATCACTCATTTAATTCTCTGCTTCATGTAATCTGCTGTTGATTTCTTCTAGTGTATTCTTCATTTCTGACTGTTTCTTTTTTATTTTTTCTATGTCTTTTTTTTT
>NW_006443567.1:5114537-5129016 GCF_000325575.1 Pteropus alecto
TCACTGAGATCATTGAGCATCCTTATAACCAGTGTTTTGAACTCTGCATCCGATAGATTGCTTGTCTCCATTTTGTTTAGTTCTTTTTCTGGAGCTTTGTTCTGTTTTTCGTTTGGGATATGTTTCTTTGTCTACTCATTTTGACTGCCTCTCTATGTTTGTTTCTATGTATTAGGTAGATCTCCTATGTCTCCCAATCTTGGCCTGGTGGCCTTCTGTAGTAGGTGCCCTGTGGCCCTGGTGATGCAATCTCCCTGATCACCTGTGCCAGGTGCTCCGAGAGTATCCCTTGTATGGGTTGTGTGTGCCCTCTTGTTGGAGTTGAGCCTTGATTGTGTCGGTGCATAAATGGATGAGATTGACCCTCAGGCTGACTGGTTGTGAGGATTGGCAATGACCACAGCATATGAGCTGCTGGGTGGGGGTTGACCCCACAGACTTGGGTTTGCCCCAGCAGGCTCTGATGCCTGCCTAGATCACCATTTGGATATGCCACTTGTGGGGCTAATTGTGGTGCTCTATTGTGGTCTGAAGTTGGCCACTGGGTGTGTTTGTTAGGGCCTCGTGAGATGGGCTCCTGTGCATGCCAAGGTCAGCCACTGCCTGGGACTGCCCTGGGGCTACATAGTGGAACTACAAAGCTATCCACAGTTTATCATTGCCTGTGCTGGGTTTGGAGGCACGTGGGAGAGGCCATATTTTGAATCCAGGCCAGCTCCCATCATTACAGGGCCGGGAGCAGCTCAGCAAAAGGCCCAGGGCACTCTTAGGCATGCCATCTCCTACCAGCTGCCTGTCTCAGCCACCAAAAGAGACTCCTGTGGTATGAGAATTGGATGAGCCGGGGTCTCAGGGAGTCTTGCAGGTTAATGAAAATCCAGGTTTGAGCCAGTGCTGAGCCTAGGGCCACTTGGACAAAGGCTCATAGCACACTGAGGCCAGCTGCCACCCGCCTGGGTCCCATAGACCCCCAGAATTGTCCAAGAAAGACTGCCGTACAGGCAGGGGCTGGCTGTCTGCCACCAAAAGTGCCTCTGGAGGTATGTGAGCAAAGGCCAGTTGTTTGCTGCTGAAAAATCATCATGCGGTGTGTGAGTTGGGTGGAGCTGGGTCCCAGGGAGACACTAGGGTAGAGGGAGTGAATTTCTTCAGTTCAATGCAGATTCATTTCTGGCCGTGTGGGAGGAGGGCTCAACACAGGAAAGATGGCACCCATCCATAGGCTGCACGGGAGTGGGGCTCCATACATGGACAATGGTGGCTGTCCCTCTAGCCCTCGCCATGAAGCCACATGAATCAGTCTCTTTCTATATATCTCTGGTGCTTCCCAAGCTGCCGTTCCTTTACAAGAGCCCAGGGTGAGTGCCTGTGAGTGAGTGAGCCTGTGTGTGGGCCCTTTAAGAGGTTTCCAGAAGCCTTTTGTCTCACCTGGGTGGGTGGAATCCCAACTGCTTTTCACAGTCAGATGTTGTGGGGACTTCTCTTTCTGGCACTGGAACTCTGGTCTGTGGAACCTGGTGTGGGGCTGGGACCCCTTGCTCCTCTTGTGGGGGGATCTCTGCAGCTGAGATATCTCTCCTGATTTTTAACTGCCACACATGGGTGTGGGGCCAACTTCTTTTGCATCTCTGGCCCTCATGCCAGTCTCAATGTGACTTCTTCTTTATATACATAGTTATAGAACTGTTCAGCTAGTCTTCAGATGGTTCTCCAGGTTGATTGTTCTTTAATTTAGCTGTATTTCCAATGTGCGTGGGAGGAGGCAGCGTAGCCTTCCATTTTCCTACTCTACCACCTGCCCAGACGCCCCTAAGAGAGTAGATCTTAAAAACTCTCATCACAAGGAAAAAAATTGTAACTATGTGTGGTAATGGATGTTAACTAAACTTATTATGGTGATCATAGTACAATTAAAAAAAAATACAAAAACTGAGGACAAAACAAATTCCCAAACAACCAGTAAGAGAGTGTATTGCTAGCATTATTAAATTATAAGAAATATAATAAATAAATAAATAAACAAAAAAGGAAATATCTTTAAAAGTTCCTTACGGTGAAAGGAATTGATACCAGAGTTTAAACTGAGTCTACACAAAGAAACAAAGAGCACAGTAAAGGTAATTATGTAGAAAACTAAAAAGAGAATAAATTTTATTTATAGATTCTATTTTCTTATCTTAATGGATTTTAAAACAACTCCATAAAATAATAATTATAAAATTGTATTCTTAGGCTTTTAACATATAAAGATGTGGTACATATGACAATAATGTCATGATGGAGGAGAGAGGGAAAGAAACTATATTAGAGGAAGTAAGTGATATTACAGAAAAAAATACAGAAAAAATAAAGAGTACCATAAATGGTAGATGTGTAGGTTAGTGCAAAAGACTTGAGCAACCACTAAGAAAAATAGCTCATAAAATAGAGAAATTATTTAATAAAGGAATTAAGAAGATATAGTAGAAAATATGTGTTTAATAAAAAGTATGGCAGTAAAAGAAGAACAGGAATAAAAAGATGAAACATACAGAAAAATATTAACAAAGTGCCAACAACAATCCATACTCATATTATCATTAAATGTGAATGGATTATGCAACTTAAACAAAAGACTGGATTGAAGACCCAAGATCAAACTATATGCTGTCTACAAGAGGTGCACTTTAGTTTCAAAGAGACATGAATACGTTGAAAGTAAGAGGATGGAAAAAGATGTACCATGCAAATAGTAACCTTAAGAATGCTATTGTGGTTATACTGCTATCAGATAAAATATACTTTAAGATTAAAAAAAGTTATTAGAGACAAAGAAGGATATTTTATAACAATAAGTGTTAGCAAATATATAGAGAAATTGGAACACTCATACACTGATGATGGAAATATGAAATGGAGTAGCCACTTTGAAAAACTTTGCCAGTTCCTCCAAAACTTAAACACAGTTACTAAATGACTCAGCAATTCTACGTCTAGGTATATACATACCCAAGTGAAATTAAAACATATGTCTACAGAAAGACTTGCACATAGATATTCATAGCAGCTTTGTTCATATTAGCCAATAATTAGAAACAACCGAAAATGTCCATCAACTGGTGAACAGATAAACAAAATGTAGTGTATTCATTCAGTGGAATACTATTTAGGGATAAAAGAAACTACCGATACATCGTATAACATGAATGAACTTCAAAAACATTAAAAAACCAGGTATAAAAACTACATACCCTATGATTCCATTTATATTAAATGTCCAGAAAACACAAATCTATCTAGACAGAAAGTAAAGGTGTTGGTACCTAGATCTAGGAGTAGAGATTAATTGCAGATGGACATGATGGATCTCCTTCGACTGATAGAATGTTTGATAGTTTGTGATGATGGTTGCACGACTCCGAAAATTTACTAAAAATTGTTTAATTGAACAATTACAGCAGTGAATTTTATGGTATACAGATTATACCTCAATAAAATTGTTTTAAAAACATGAAAATATGATCAATATCACTAGTTACTATGAAAGGCAAATTAAAACCACAACGAGATACCATTGCATATCCACTTGAATGGCTAAAATAAAAATGTAGACAACAATTATTGGCAAATATATAGAGAAATGGGAAAACTTATAAGTTGCTGGTGGCAATATACATGGTACAGCCACTTCGTAAAACAATTTTGCAGTTTCTTAAAATGTTAAATATAAATTTACCATTTGACCCAAGGTCAAATACCCAAGAGGGATGAAAATATATGCCCACACAAAGACTAGTACAAGAATTTTCATAGCAGAATTATTCATTATAGTCAAAAAGTAGAAACAAACCAAATCTCCATCAACTGATGAATTGATAAACAAAATGTGGTGTATCGATACAGTGGAATATTATTGCTTCTTGGCCTTTTGGCTAAGATCCAGTGTAGTATACAGTGAAATATTATTCAGTCATATAAAGGAAGTACAAATACATCTACAATGTGGATGAACCTCGAAAACATTATACTAAGTCAAAGAAACCAGACACAAAAGGTCACAGATTGTATCTACATATATTGATACACAAATTGTATGATTCCATTTCTATGAAATATCTAAAACAGGCAAATCCATAGAGACATAAAGTGGTTACATAGGCTTCAGGATAGGAACAAGGATTAACAATAAATGGATTTTATTGGGGTGATGAAAATGTTCTAAAATGGACTTATGGTGATAATCTTGCAATGTGGAAAATTTACTAAAAATCATTGAATCGTACACTTGGAATACAGGAATTATATGATATGTAAAATATGCATCAATAAAGATATGTTTAAAAAGCTGGTGACTCTGAACAAGCCCTATCTCCTCTGATCTCGGAAGCTAAGCAGGGGCGGGCCTGGTTAGTACTTGGATAGGAGACCACCTAGGAAGACCAGGTGCTGTAGGCATGAAAAATAAAAAAAAAAATAAGAGATTGTAAACTGACAAGGTCCTTGCAATCTGAGAGGTCAACCAAGGGTCGCCTCGCCTAAAAAATAAAAATAAAATTAAAATTAAAATAAAAAGCTGGTGAATTTTAGGGCTGTGTAATGGTTACTATTATTGTTTTGTCCAGATCCCCTCCTCAGATATTGTAATTTATAATAAATATATATTTGGTCTTTCACACTATTCCTGGCACAGAGCACCTAAAAACTTGGAATTTGTTAACCAATCTGAGAGATTAAGGTATCTTTTGTTATTCATAGTAAGCCCTTTCGACCGCATTTGAGTTTATGTTAATGAGTTGACTTTAGGAAAGCCCCTAGGGTAAGGCTGGTTGCAAGGAGAATCAACCAGGTTGGAAGAAGGTTGAAAGTTTTCTGCCCCAGCCTCCAACCTCCAGGAATGGGAGAAGGGCTAGAGGTTGAATTAATCACAAATGGTCAATGATTTAATAAGTCATGCTTAAGTGATGAAGCCTCCATGAAACCCTGAGAGGAAGGGTTCAAAGAGCTTCCTGATTAGTGAACACATGGAAATGTGGAGAGCAATGTGCCTGGAGAGGGCATGGGAGCTCTGTATTCCTTCCCATATATCTTGCCCTCTTCATCTCTCCCATCTATATATTCTTGAGTTGTATCCTTTTATAATGAACCGCTAAAATGCTTACCTGAGTTCTGTGAGCCACTTTAGCTAATTAATAAACCTGAGCAGGGGGTCATGGGAACCTCTCATTTATAGCTGGTTGGTCAGAAACGCAGGAGACAACTTGGATTTGAGATTAATGTCTGAAGTGGGGGCAGTCTTGTGGGACTGAGCTTTTAATCTGTTGAATCTGATAAAATCTTTAGGTAGATAGGGTCAGAATTGAGTTAACTTATAGGACACCAGATGGTATTGCAAAATTACTTGGTGTGGGAAAACCTCCACACCCATTTGGTAACTAGTATTGAGAGTAATGAGTGTATAAAGGAAAACAAGAATTCGTTTTCTGATATACCTCTGATCCTTTTAACGATGTCTAAGGACCACTCCCCTTGGCTTTTTGTATGTTTGCTTCTCAAGGCCTGCACCTGTGTCTCTCTAATCCTCCTGGAACCCTGTTTTTGGGTTAATGGAACTACTTTGCTTGCACGTACAAAGAACTGGCAATTACTATGAGTTTACATATACCCTTACACAACCCCATTCCTTCCCACCTCCAAGCCATGGACACTCTTTACCCAATGACTGATGTGGGAGTATACAAATTTAGTTTCTTTGTGTCAAGTAGGGACAAACTCTGAGGCAGAATTTACACTCAGTGTTCCTCTGTTCGATTATGTCAAAGCAACCCTCCCTCTGTTAGGTAGCTAGTGAGACATGAGCGACAAGATGGAACAAAGGAATAGGGGCCCAGCCCAGATATTGCCCAAGGAACACCCCAATGGTAGTAGAATTCTGGGCACACACATGTGCACTAGGCAAGTTATTGCTTAGTGTCAATTAGGTGTCGATAAAGATGACCTCATTTGCCAATCACCTAGGAATTCCTTTGTAACCACCCATCACGGTCCTTTTATTTGCCCTTTGGGGCTCCCCTCCCTTTTTACCCTTCTGGGTTCTCTCTCTTTTTGGTGGCCTTTTATTACATTTTTGCCCTTTTGTGGCCATTTAGGCCCCTTTGTGTTAATTACAGCGCTGGGATCATGTGCCTCCTTGGGGCATTCTTTGTCTTTCTAAAATATATTTTTAATAAAACTATTAAATCTCAATGACCTGTGATTCTTCACTGTGTCATTTGAGGAAGAACTGAGGAAGAATGTTAACTATACGTCTGCGCCATCATTATCCTTCTCCCCACCCCCTACTGCCTTTGAGGTGACGCCAAACTCTGACTGGGCCCAACGGTGCCACTTCCACCAGATGTTGCCAGAAATTACACAATTGTTTAATTTCTTCTCCCTTTCCTGTCCTGCTTCCTCCAGACTCTTACCAGGTTCTCCTGAGAGCATGTCCTTAAATTAATTGCATATACATGAATCCTCATCTCAGTGACTGCTTCTGGGGAATCCAACCCAAGACAGGGAGGTTACTTATTCCTTATTCTCCCAGTTTTCAGGTGGAGGGACATCTACCGAAGTAACATTGCAAGCTTTTCTGTGCCCCTCAATTCCCACTATGGGAAGAGAAGTGACATGCTGAATTGTGAGATTGGGACTAGGATTTTGGCATATTTTGGTAGATAAGATGCTATATGAACCCTCAGATAATGGTGCTGGCTGAGTCCTTGTAGGCAGTAAAGGCAAATCCGCACTTGGCATAGCTGTCAATCTGTCAGAATGAACCACTGACCTTTCCAAAGGGAAGGGGTTAATGTGATCATTTTTGACACCAAGTGACTGGTTGATATCCTCAAGGGATGGTGCCATACTGAGGACTTGGTGTTGGTCTCTGTTGCTGGAAGGTTAGACATTTGGCCATGGCAATATGTAGATCAGCCTTGATGAGAGGAAGCCCATGCTCTTGTACCTGGGCATAGCCTCCGTCTCTGCCATCGTAGGTACTCCTTTGACCAAGTACTTGAGTGTTAGAGAACAGATTGACTGGTATAAGCTGGCCAGGCCATCCTGTTTCCTTGGTCATTTAGTGCTTCTTCTGCAGTGGATGCTTTCTGGTGTGTATTAATGTGAAAAGACAAATATCTTCACTTTGTGCCCATTCCCATAAGTCCATCCACGAGCCTCTTTCTTAGACCTTGACTCGAATCTTTCTACTTTTCCTTTCCAAGCCCCTGACCAACTAACCAAGCCATTCACTGTTGCCCATGAACCAATATATATTATAACCCTGGACCACTTGTTCCACACAAAATGGATGACCAAGTACCAAAAGCTCTGCCACTGTCTTTCAGGGACATTTTTGTGTGGGGCCATAGGAAAGCAGCTGCACATTTTCAGCTTGTACCAAAACATTGAGCCTGTCCATCCATGAACCAAGTTTGAGCTCTTTCTTTTTATGTCAGTTGGTCATAAAGGATGCTCTCCCTTCCATGTGCCCATAGGTGTGAGTTGAATGAGAGGCACCAGTGGTGGGTGACATAGGTGTCTGGACTACCTGTTCCTTTAGCTTGTGTCCTCTGGGCCTGCTTGAGCCCAATCCTGCTGGGCATAGCACTTAATCTTACAATGGAATTCTGTGGGGCCTACCCAACCTTATGACTGGGTAGGTCTGAGAGAACCCAGCTCATGATGGGCAGTTCTGGGAATATGGTTACTTGATGTTCCAAAGTCAGGTGCTCAATTTCTACCAGGACGCAGTAGCATGCCAGGAGCTCCCTTTCATTTTATTTTATTTATTTATTTTTTTAGGTGAGGCAACCCTTGGTTGGCCTCACAGATTGCAAGGACCTTGTCAGCTTGTAATCCCTTATTTTTTTATTTTTTATGCCTACAGCACCTAGTCTTCCTAGGTAGTATCCCATCCAAGTACTAACCAGGCCCAACTCTGCTTAGCTTCTGAGATTAGATGGGATCAGGCTTGTTCGGGGTGGCATGGCGGTAGACTAGGAGCTCCCTTTCAAATGGTATGCTAGCAAGATGGTATGGTCTTACTGTACTCCTATTTGGGCTTGTCTTACTGTACTCCTATTTGGGCTTGTTGGAGACTCCACCTGGGATTTTTTTTTTTTTTACCACAGATAACATCTAGTATAATAAAACTTTCTAGATCATATGACTCAAGTAGCAGGATTGCATCTACTACAGCTTGGACTTTCTATGGAACCTTTGCTTGGTCTGGGCTCCATTCAAAACTAGTAGCCTTTCATGTCATTCCATAAATGGACCAGTGTGGTATTCCCAAGTGCAAAACATGCTGTTTCCAGACCTAAAGAGGCCCACTTTTGTAGTCTTTCTTAGAGGTAGAAGGTTCAAAGTGCAACAATTTGTCCACCAGTTTAGAGCAAATGTCCCAGCATTCCTCAGACCCTAGATATCTATAAACATCACTCATGCGCCTCACCCCTGAATCTTTGTAGGGATTCTCTTTGATTCTCTAGGGTGCGTATGTTCTATCAGGGCATCCAGGGTACTTTTGCTTCTTGCTCATCTAGTTCAGTTAACATGATACCATCAGTATGGTGGACAAATATAATGTTCTCTGAAATATCCAGATGTTTTAGGTTCCTTTGTGCAATATTATGAGAGAGCAGGAGAAATAATATAGTCCTGAGGTTAGACTGTGAGTATATATTGATGTCTGTCCCATGTGAATAGGACCTATTTCTGATGTTCCTTCCTGATGGGTATGAAAAGAATATATTTGCCCAAATCTGTAGCCACCTACCACCTACTAGAGGTTGTGTTAATCTGCTCTAGTAAAGATACCATATTCAGCTCAGTAAATGTAATTGGAACTATGTTGGGCAGGTGCCAGACTGATTAAATGGGGAAATGATGGAGACCATGACTCTTGCATCATTTAATGTTTTGAGGGTGACACTAATCTTTATTATTCCCCGCTCCCCAAAGATGTGATATTGTTTTTTATTTACCATCTTGGCCATTGGAAGGGTTTTGTTGGAGAAGAGTTTCAGGGGCTTCCATGGGGCTTTTCATATTATAATAGCTCTTATTCTATAGATCAAGGAATTGATACATAAGGATTCTGCTAACTGCTAATATAGTCATTCTAATTATTCATCTGGGAGCCATAGAGATGACTACTGGACTTATCGTGAGATGAATGTAAACCAATACTCCTCTCTCCTTATTATTACCAAAACTCCATAAACCCCTCTCTAACAGGGCAGCCACAATAGCATTTGAACTTCTGGATATCAGTCTCTACTTACTTCCTGGTTCCAACAGACCTCAAAAGTTCTGTGTATTCCCTTTCCCACAGCTATCTGAGTAAATGGTCATGGATCTTTTTGGAGAGAGACTGGGGAAATCACTATTGGATATACTTGCTCTGTTGTTGTAGGGTTCTTCCTCATGGGAATCTGGCTTCTTCATTTTGTGGGTTCTGGTGTCTGAGAACTGGCTTAGTTTTGGAAATTGGAAAAGGGATTGAGACTTTCCATTGAGGCAGATGACCTCTGTCTTACTCTGTTCAGGCTTCTATAACAAAACAACAGAGACTAGGTGGCTTATAAACAATAAACATTTATTTCTCACTGTTATAGAGGCTGGGAAGTCCAAGATCAAGGTGGTGGCAGATTTGACGTCTGGTGAGGATAAGCTTCATGGTTTATAGAAGGCCATCTTTTTGCTGCAACTTAACACGGCAGAAGGACTGAGGGAGCTCTCTGGGGCCTCTTTTATAAATCACTTAATCCCGTTCATCAGGGTTCCACCCTTATGGTTTAATCATCCAAGGCCCCACCTCCAAATACCCTCACATTGGAGATTAGGTTTCAATATATGAATTTTGAAGGGAATAAAAACACTCAGTCTATAGCAACCTCAGACAGACTTCTTATCTAATTTTTATCTTTTAAGTATATAAATATAAATACAAAATTTTATGTATATATAGCTATATATATGTATGTGCGTATGTGTATATATATGTATATATACACACACACACTATATCAATTGCTATATTAATATATAACAATAACCTTGTTCACTGTTCTTCTATCTTGCCCCTAGGAACACAATGTTCTCATTAGATACCTGTGGGTCAGGCATTCCTTGGTGACATTCCAACCTTGCTTTCCATTATGGTAATTATACCTACCTTCTGTTGGTTCAGTGCTACTGCCTGGCCTTACATTATTCAGAATCCTGTCATTTCTATTGGCTGCTGGAGAGCCCAGTTTTATAATCGCATCATCATCATCCCTGACTCACATCCATCTCCTCCTCCGACCCCTCCCCTCCTTTTCCTTCCTTCCTTCCTTCCTTCCTTCCTTCCTTCCTTCCTTCCCCTAGTAGAACAGTGTGCACTCCCCACCTTCCTTCCTTCCTTCCTTCCTTCCTTCTTTCCTTCTTTCCTTCTTTCCTTCATCTTTCCCTTTTTTGTTTCTCTAGAGAATGAATCTAAATTCTTGTTTGCTTTTGCTTATGAAGAAATCCTGTATTCGTGGCAAATAATTCCTCAAGGGTTTTAAGATTCCCCTACTGTTTTTCCTAGTCATTTACAGGAAAACTTAGAGAAATTTGTTTCACTAGGGGGTTCTATAATTTTCAAAATGTAAGTGGTTTGCTGGTACCTTCAGAAACCAAAGAGCAATGTAAAACTGATCGATACTTTGGCTGTATTATAATTTTTTGCTTCACGAGGGGATAAGACTTCACTAGACAAACTGCAGTATTGTTTATCTGAGGTAAATTATTTAGGGCATGTGTTGTCATCTGTAGGCCACAGAATGTGAGAATCTGGGTGTCGGCCCATTTTGTAGATGAAATGGCCTATAAAAAAACTTAGATGACTTTGAAATTAGTACAATATAGACAGTGGATTCCAGTTTTTGCAGAGTGGATAAAACCTCTGATGAAGCATTTGCATGATAATCCTTCAGACCTTCTGGTTTGGTCTCTAGAATCTGAAGAGGCTTTTGAATAACTAAAATTGACTATAGCCTCTTCCCAGCTTTGAGGAGTCCAAAGTTTGAAAACTGACCTGATTAATATGACATTCTTGTTCAAAATGCAGATTTAATAATATTTACCAATGGGCAATGTACTATGGCTAAAAGTTGCCCACTTAAGGCCTCCTATGCCATAGTGACTTAACATATAACCTTGGAAACTCATGTTTTGTCTAGAATTAAGCCTGTGCAAGAAGACGAATTAATAACAGTTACTAGAGCTTCAATTCTTGGTTCTGGACTTAAAATAAACATACAATATATCTATTAATAATAAATATATGTTTGGTATATATGCAACAGGACGAAGTTAAAAAATAGAAGAAATTTACTTTATGAAAAACTACACAAAATTTCATGGAAAGCTGATAGCTAATTTATTAGGGGCTTTACAACTGCCTCCTCAGATACCAGTAGTTCATTTTTCTAACAGAGCTGCAAAATCTGCCATTAAATCATGACAGACTCCAAACTTAGAAGCTCCATTTTTAATGCAATAAGAAATGAATCTTCATTTAAAAAATGTGTTTCACAAAAGGAAATGGGCAAATGGATTTAAAAAGGAGCCAAATTTGACTAAGCTATAGGAAGTACCTGACAGTAATCCTTATGCCCCAGTTAGTGTTGTGTCATCAAGAAAATGATCTGAATAAAAAAGGTATTTTAAAGGCACTAGACTTACTATACCTACCAAAAAGATGAAATTATCCAAAACATATTAAGGAGACGTGCTATTTGTTAGCAGAATTCTTTACAAGCAGCTAGCTCCACAAGAAGATCTTCCTAACTAACTTGAGCAGGAACCCAGTGGCAGTTGTATTTCATAAAACTAATGCCTGTAAAAGGTAAGAGATTTTGTCTCGTTATGGTATGTATGACATCTGGACGGCCTGAAAACTTTCCCACTTCAAAAGCCAATGTCCAGGAGGTGGTAAAGGCTCTTTTAATACACATAATTCCCACTTTGGGGATACTAGAGTACACTGACAAGGACAAATAAAGTCATTTTATTTCTACTGTTGTCCAGGAATTATGCAAATGTTTGTATGATTCCTGTAAACCTCAATCCTTTGGATATGTAGAACAAATTAATCAAACTCCTTGGCTAAGATTCAGCAATCTACCAGGTTAAGATGGCCTAGAGCCTTATTAAAAATTATAGTGGCCCCCTGCAAGCAAACAGGGACTCTCTTTGAACTTAGTTTGGCAAGTCTGTGAATTTGGGTCTGAGACCAGGTCCTATACACAGTTTAACTGAATCCTCTCATAATCATGTTCAATACTAAAAAGGACTTTTCTTTTCCCTAGAAACCTTGAGATTTAAGATTATAGGACCTGGAGGGACCTGCCTGAGGAAGTCTGCCACCCCTATTAATTTGGAAACTTTATCTACATGAAGGTATTCTGGAGGAAAAACAGCTGTCACCCACTGATAAATTCAGATAATCTCCCAACTTTCTAAAAATTCAGTAATTCTGTTATTCTGTCACACTTCTGATAATTGTTTTGCTTTGTATTTTACTATGAATTTGCTAGATTTAGATGGCTATGACTTCCCCAAAGAAAGGAAGAAAAAAAAAGAAACCTATATAATTTTATTAACCAATGTCACCCCAATAAATTTAATAAAATAAAAAAAGGAGACAATTAAAAATGCATTTCTCAAAGCATTTACTTTAGAAAACTTTTAATTGTTTTCTCATCTCTTTGAAATGTATATAAATTCTTTGAAGACTATATAGGTCTTTCGTCAGCTTTGTGATCCAGGAATGTCTTTTTCAAGGACCTGGGAGCCATCTCTTTGATGTAAACATCAAGGGAGATTGCACCTCTATCTCCTAGTTTCTGTGGCAGAGTAGGAACTGAAATTCCATGGACGCCTTGCTCCGTGGAAAGTTTCTGTCTTAAAAATGTGAGAATCTTCTTGATAAAGCCAATTAGCTAACATAAGTGATCACCCAAATTACCATGTGAAGTTAGGATTAACTATGTGTGACAAATGGTGCTGTCAAATCTTTTTACTTAAGAAGTAGTCATTATTTGTGTCAAGAACATGTGTGTAATAGGTTGTATCTTCCTAGGTATATAAAAGGGTGAGATTCTTTTCTGTCTTTGCAATTACTTAGTAGATTGCATATGATGGGCATCACATCTGGTTTAAGGCTTATTCAATAACAAAGGTGTGTGTTTTTTCTCTACTACCCTTGTGGAAAGGATTTCTGGGTTTGGGGAGAATTTTGTTTTTAATTATATTTCTCCAATTTAGGAAAAATAATGCCCCCCCACCCCTACAAGTTATCCATGTCCTAATCCCTGGGACCTGTGAATGTCACCTTACATGGCAAAAGAGATTTTGCAGAAGTGATTAAGGGTATGAACCTTGAGATGGGGAGAATTTCCTGGATTATCCTGGACCCAATTTAATCACGAATTCTTAAAAATGAAAGAGAGGTTTAAGAGTGCATCAGATATGTTATGTGAGGACTCAACTTGCTAGCTTTGAAGATGGAGAAAGGGATCCAAAAGCCAGGGAAAGCAGGTGTCTTAGTCTGTTCAGGCTGTTATAACAAAACGCCACAGATTGGATAGTTTATAAGCAACAGAAATTTATTTCTCACAGTTCTGGAGGCTGGAAAGTCCAAGATCAAGGTGCCAGCATAACTGGGTGAAGATCCTCTTCCTGGTGCAAAACCGGTGCCCTCACGCTATGTCCTCACATGGTGGAAGGGGCTATGGATCTCCCTGGAGCTTCTTTTATAAAATGCTATTCCAATTCCTGAGGGCTCCACCTTCATGACCTAAGCACCTCCTAAAGACCCCACCTGCTAATGACAACATCTTTGGGGGTTAAGATTTCAAAATATGTATTTGGGTAGAGAGGATACAAATTTTTAGACCATAGTAGCAGGTGGCCTCTAAAAACTGGAAAAGGAAGGAAGTGGATTCTCTCTTAGTGTCTTTAGAAAGGATCACAGCTCTAATGACACCTTGATTTTAGCCCAGTGAGACCTGTTTGACTTCTGACCTCCAGAACTGTAAAATTGCAACTTTGAGCTGTTTGAAGCCACTAAAATTGTACCAATTTGTTACCACAGGGAAAAAAAATCCACAAAAAAACAAAACTATTAGAATAAAGTAGTCCCCAAGATCTAAGAGCAATTCTAAGGAGAAGTTTGCAGTTGTAAGCAGTTAGCTGCAGTACTGCCAGGAACTGGAAGAGGAGTGCACTGTCAGAAAAGTGGCGAATGCCAATGGCTACTACAGTCAGTCTGCTTAATTCTGAGATGCAGTAGGGAAGCATATGTTTATGGTTGTTGTTGTTTTTTATTTGAGGGTGAGGGGTCCTTTTTAGGGAGCTATTCCTTACCCCAAGGCCAAAAACATATCCTCTTACATTTTCTTCTAATATGTTTTTGTATGAATATATATAT
>NW_006443567.1:5129049-5182289 GCF_000325575.1 Pteropus alecto
GTTTATTTTGTTTGTGGTATGAGTTGATGATCGACCTCTTTTCCAAATGAATGGCCAGTTGTCTCAATATCATTTATTGAGGAATCAAGCTTTCTCTATTAATTTAAAATTCTATGTTCTAGTTTAACCAATGTACTATATACTTGAAACTAATAATAAAATAAAATTTTAAAAAATGCTTTTTTCTATAATATACCAAATTCCCATATATGCATAGCTTAGTTTCTGGTTTCTCTATTTTTTTCCTACATATTTGTTCACTTAATCCTGAGCCAACACCATACTTATTTAATTGTTGTAAACTTACAGTCTGTCTTGGGATCTTGTAGGTAAAATCTTTATTTTTATTTTAAAAAATAGTCTTGGTTCCTTGGTGGGGGATATGTTTTGAATTCATCTCTTCTTTTTAAAATATACAACAGCTTTATTAATATATAATTTACACACACTACAATTAACCCATTTAAAGTATACAGTTTATGTTTTTTAGTATATTCACAGATATGTGCCATATTCAAGTAGAGGTAGCAAGTAACCAGTTGAATATATGTCTGGAGTTTAAAGGAGAGGTCAGGGCTGGGGAGCTAGAATGAACAACTTTGGGTTGTTTCCAGTTTGGGGCTGCTACAAATAAAGCTGTTATAAACATTCGTGTATAGGTTTTGTATTTTAATTTTTTTTCCAGGGATAAATGCCTAAGTGTAATTTCTGGGTTGTATGACAAGTATATGTTTAGCCTTTAAAGAAGCTGCAAACTACTTTCCAGAGTAGCTGTAACATTTTACATTCCCACTAGCAATGTGAAAGTGATTTAGTTTCTCTGCATCCTCAGCAGCATTTGATGTTATCACTATTTTTTATTTTAGCTCTTCTGATATGTGTGTAGTGATATTTCACTGTGATTTTAATTTGCTTTTTCCTAGTGGCTAATGATATCTAGCACCTTTTCATGTGTTTATTTGCCAATCACATAGCCTATTTCATGAAATATCTGTTTGTATCTTTTGCCCATTTTCTATTAGGTTGTTTTGTTTCTTTTTTTAATGTTGAGTTTTGAGTTTTAAAATGTGTTCTAGGTAGTAGGCCTTTATCAGATATGTAGTTTGCAATATTTTTCCCTGTCTGTGACTTGTCTTTTCATCTTCTTCAAAGATAAATTGTGATTTTATTATCATTGACATGTGTCTTTCAAACTTGTTATTTCAGTAGGATAAATTTTTAAAGTGACCTTGAGGAAGAATTTTAAGCATGATATAAAAGATGTACATCATAAAGGGAAAGATTGGTATATTTATTTACATACAAAATTTAAAATTTCTGTATATAATTGTTAAATAAAATTTAAAAGACATACTAGCTAAGAAAAAATTCAAATATATATATTAATGTTATTATCACAATGTTACTATCCTGAGTACCCCAAGAGCCTTTATAAATTAACAACAATGAACTGTATTAGTTCTCATTTGTCGCATGATGTAGAAGACATAATTAAAAGTAGACTAAGCTAACTTCTGCTTCTATCCATGAAGGATTGTGTGATATGGACTGGCCTTCCCAATATAAACAACTAGAAAACTGGAAAAAATATATGAAGCAACTCTTTCCAGACATTGAGACAACAGGCAGTGTAGGTCTTTGATTCCCAAAAGAAGGAAAAGAAAAGAGGAAGAACTCTTTGTCACTCAGATTTTTGCCTAGATGCAAATTTGTTACTATGACACAAAGAGGGGCAACTTGATTAAATGGTGCTTTGAAAAAAAAATCTCTAAAAGATGTTTTTTAAGAACAATTAGCAAAATCTTAATATCAACTGAAAATTAGATGGCATAAGTGAATTATTGTTAATTTTTGGTTATGTTGAAAATGTCCTTAATTTTAGGAGACGCATGCTGAAATATTTGGGATGAAGTGATGTGATGTCTGCTACTTACTTTCACATAGTTTATTTTATTTTTATTTATTATTATTACTATGCACATTATAGTTTGACATCTATATATTCTATTGTGTGATTACCACCCAAAGTCCAATGTCCTTCAGCTACCATATATTTGATCCCTTTACCCCCTTCGCCCTCCCCTTAACCCCTTGTATTTGACCCCCTTTACTCCGTCTACCTAACCCCTTCTGCCCTACCCTCTGGAAACCACTAGTCTATTGCCCATGTCCATGAGTGTCTGTTTGTTTGTCCTGTTCGTTTGTTGCTTTTAGGTTTATATCCCATTCACATAGTTTACTTTAAAAAGTGTAGCCACTGCACCTATATTGGCAAGTCGGAAGAGAGGAGGATGAATGTCATTTTTATTCTCACTTCCTACTTCCTGATGGCTGGAATGCAGACATGGTGGCTAGAGCTCAAGCAGTCTTTTGTACAATTCCCTTTAGAAAATAACAGCTTTATTGAACAATAATTCAGATAGTATTAATTTACCTATTTAAAGTGTACAATTCAATGGTTTTTAGTATATTCACAGAGTTGTACAACTGTCAACAAATCAGTTTTAGAACATTTTCTTCAATTCTCCACCCCTCTAAATGAAACCTCTCATACCCATTAGCAGTTACTCTTATCTCCTTTCAACTCCCACCCCAGTCCTAGGCAACTGCTGTCTATTTTCTGTTTCTATGGGTTTATCTAGTCTGAACATTCCATATAAGTGGAATCATAAAATATATAATCTTTTTGTGGCCATCTTCTTTCACTTATCATAATGTTTTTAAAGTTTATCCATGATGTAGCATGTAGCAGTACTTAATTTTTATGACTGAATAATATTCGATTGTAACATTTTATTTGTGCATTCATCAGATGATGGACATTTGGGTTGTTTTCTCTTTTAGGCTATTGTGAATAATGCTACTATGAATATTTGTGTACAAGTTCTGACATGGACACATATTTTCATTTCTCTTGGAGTGGAATTCCTGGGCCATATGATAACTATGCTTAACATTTTGAGGAAAAACTGCTTTCCACAGCAGCTGCACTCTGACATTTCCACCAGCAATGTATGAAGGTTTCAATTTCTCCACTTCCCACCAAGACTAGTTATTATCTGACGTTTTGATTATAGCCATTCTAGTGGGTATAAAGTTAAATCTCATTGTGATTTTCATTTGCATTTCCCTGAAGGCTAATGATGTTGAACATCTTTTCTTCTGCTTATTAGTTATTTGTATACCTTCTTTGGAGAAATGTCTATTCAGATAATTTGCCCATTTTTAGTTATTTGTCTTTTTTATTGTTGAGTTATAAGAGTTATTTATATATTCTGGATACAAGTCCTTAATCAGATTTGTGATTTGCAAATATTTTCTCCCATTCTGTGTGTTGTCTTTTCACTTTCTTGATGGTGTCCTTTGAAGCACATTTATTTTTTCTTCTAATTTTGATGAAGACCAATTTACTATTCTTTTGTTGCTTGTGGCCTTGGTAAGATATCTAAAAAAAAACATTGCCTAATTCAAGTTCACATAAATGGTCATTTTGAACTATGAGGAGGGAAGCTAAGGATGGCAAAGTCGCAGAGAGTAGAATTCTGGGTCTCTGATAACTATGAAGCTGTATGCTAGCAGTGGACTGCCAAATTCTGTATTTATTTTACATGAGAGTGAGATAAAGTATCTCATTTTTAAAAATCAAGAACTTCTGTTCCATTAAATACACCATAGAATGAAAAACAAGAGTACAAGAATATATTTTCACACACATATGACTGACATTGGTTTAGTACTCATAATGTATAATAAACTTTTATAAATCAATAACAAAAAGCTAAACAACTCAACAGAAACATGGGCAAAAGATATGAGCAAATATTTCACAGAAAAGGAAATATGTGGGGCCAGTCAATGTATGAAAAAATGCTCAACCTTATTAGTAATCATAGAAAAGTAAATTTCACACCCACAGAAATAATAAGATTTTAAAGTCTTAACTATCAAGTAATATGAAACAATAGGAAATTGTACCCTGCTCATGGGAATGTAAATTTGTATAATCATTTTGGAAAACAATGTTTTAGAGATTCGGATGAGATTAAGGACTGACTAGTTGTAGTGGGAGTAGCAAGCTAAAAAGATACTAGGTTGTAGTTAGAAAATGTAATGTTTGAATTCATGATTTAGGAGGCAGAGAAGTTTGTGTGATGACAAAGTACATATGTGACCTTAAAAGTGGTTGGTTAAAGTGGAGGAGTATTCATTAAAGTTAATGAGGAATGTCAGTCCAGGTCCAATCAGGACAGAGAAACCACAGAGGGATTTGAACAGGAAAAGTTTAACATAAAGAAATATTGAGGTTTCTGGTCAAGATGGCAGACTAGGAAAACGCTGTGCTCACCTCATTCCATGACCACCTCAAAATTACAAGTAAACTACAGAATGACCATCACTGAGAATCACCAGAAGTCTAGCTGAACAGAAGTCCTATAATTAAGGATATATAGAAGAAGACACATTCAGACTGGTAGGAGGGCTGGAGATGTAAAATGGACTGGTTCCACGCCCATATATGGTGGTTAAAAATTGAGAGGAGTCTACGGCCATGCCACCCTCAGTGTGCCTGATCTCATCTGATCTTGGAAGCTAAGCAGGCTCGGGCCTGGTTAGTACTTGGATAGGAGACCACCTAGGAATACCAGTTGCTATAGGCGTAAAAAAAATTGTGAGGGATATCTTGGCTACAGAGGTCCCCCCTGAGGAGCGAGGGGTCCAGCCCAACACTGGTTCCCAAGCTCAGGCTTCTAGGGCTGGGGAGAAAAGTTCCTGTAACTCCGTGAAAACCAGTGGAGACTATGGCTGAGTGACACAAAGGACTTCTGGAGTCTCAGACTTTCCTCTTAAAGGGCCTGCACACAAACTTACTCACTGATAGACTCACTCGCTCTGAGCTCCAGCGCTGAATCTTATTATTTCTGTGGGTGTGAAATTTACTTTTTTTATATTAAATCTTATTATTTCTGTGGGTGTGAAATTTACTTTTCTTAAAAGGGTCCAGGGACACACAGGGAGGGACTGAATTGTCTGGCTTCAGGGTGAGGGCTGGAGTAGCAGTTTTATCCCATACAGAAGGGCTGGCAGAAACCATTGTTCCTTTGTTGATCTCTCCCTCCACCCAGCCTGCAGGCGCCATATCTGTCTCCATCAACCTAACATTATTGAGGCTAGCCCAATGATTCCCTGAGATCCCACCCCAAACAACTTTTGGGCCCACCCAAGCCACGGCCTGTCTTGGCTCATGCTAAGGAATTTCCTAAAATCTCTCAAAGGTTCACACACTCCACACAAGTAGCATCTGGCCTTGGCATGCCCCATACCACTTGCTAAGCAGCCCCAAGCCTGGCACTAGTGGCAGCTGGCCTCACTTAGCAGCTTAACTTCTCCCAAGCACCTCCAAGCATATTACAAGTGGAAACTATCTGCAGATCAATTTGTAGCTCACACCAATTGGCCCTGGGAAGAGCACAGGGAGCAGCTAAACTTGGCCTGCACCAAAGCCCCTCCCAAGAGGTCCAATAACCAACACTCTCAGTGCCAGCTTCAGAACACACCAGAGTACCAGCCAACCAACTCCACAAATGACATACCCAAAGGGCAGACTCGGCAGGCCCCAGAGCCCCACTAAAGCAAACCCTTCTCTGTAGTGTCAGCCCCTACACAACAGCTCCTCCACTGTGGTCACAGCCGGTCATCTTAACCAATCAGCCTGAGGGTCAATCCCTCCCATCAACATGTCAGGTCAAGACTCAACTACACCGCGAAGGCACACACAGTCCACACAAGGGACACACCTGCAGCATGTGGATCAGGTGATCAGAGAGAGTGCCACTGGGTCCCACAGGACACTTACTACATAAGGCCACTCTACCAAGACCAGGAGACACAGCGGCTCTACCTAATACATAGAAACAAACACAGGAAGGCAGCCAAAATGAGGAGACAAAGAAATATCTCAAATGGAAAACAGAAAACAAAAAATAAAAAACAAAAACAAAAAACAAAAACAAAAACAAAAACAAAAAACCAGAACAAAGCTCCAGAAAAAAGAATGAAACAAAATGGAGACAAGCAATCTATGAGGTGCGGAGTTCAAAACATTAGTTATAAGGATGCTCAATGATCTCAGTGAGAATTTCAATAAAGACATAGAAAACAAACAAACAAAAAGGAACATAGAAAACATAAAAGAACCAGTCAGAAATGAAAAATATCTTAGGGGAAATCAACAGTAGATTAGGTGAAGCAGAGGATTGAATCAACAATTTGGAAGAGAACATAGCTGAAAATATCCAATCAGAACAGCAAAAAGAAAAAAGAATCCTTCTCCCCCTCCCCCCAAAAAAGAGGCTATTTTAAGGGGCTTCTGGGGCAACATTAAGTGTAACAATATTTGCATCATAGGACTACCAGAAGGAGAAGAGAAAGAGCAAGGAATTGAAAACCCATTTGAAGAAATAATGACGGAAAACTTTCCCAGCCCATGAAAGAAATAGAAATATAAGCCCGGGAAGCACAGAGAGTCCCAAACAAGATAAATCCAAACAGGTTCACACCAGGACACATCATAATTCAAATGCCAAAGTTTAAAGACAAAGAGAGAATCTTAAAAATAGCTAGAGAAAAACAGTTAGTTACCTACAAGGGAGCTCCCATAAGAGAGTCAGCTGACTTCTCAACAGAAATTTTGCAGGCCAGAAGGGATTGGCACAAAATATTCAAAGTGATAAAAATCAGGGACCTACAACCAAGATTATTCTACCAAACAAAGCTATCATTTAGAATCAAAGGATAACTTCCCAGACAAGAAAAAGCTAAGGGAGTTTATCACCACCAAACCAGTATTGCAAGTAATGTTAAAGGGGCTCTTTTAGGAAGACGGAAAAAAATAAAAATATGAATAATAAAATGGCAATAACTACCTATCAACAATTATTTTACATGCAAATGAATTAAATGCTCCAATTAAAAGACATAGAGTGGCTGAATGGATAAAAATATAAGACCCTTACACATGCTGCCTACAAGAGACTCACTTGAAATTGAAAGACACACACAGACTGAAAGTAAAGGGTTGGTAAAAGATATTTCATGAAAATGGAAATGAAAATGAAAAAAAAATTGTGGGGTAGCAATACTTATACCAGAGAAAATAGACTTTAAAACAAGGCTATAACAAGAAACAAAGGACCCAGTAATCACTCTTCTGGGTATTTAGCTGAAGAAACTCAAAACACTACTTCAAAGAAACATGTGCATCCATATGTTCATTGTAGCATTATTTACAATAATCAAGGTGTGGAAGCAACCTAAGTGTTCATCAATAGATTAATGGATAAACAGGTGGTATACATATACAATGGAACATTACTCAGCCATAAAGAAAAAAGAACGAAATCTTACCATCTACAACATCATGCATGGACCTGGAGGTTATTACACTAACTGAAATAAGTCAGACAGAGAAAGACAAATACCATATGATTTTACTTATTTGTGGAATCTAAAGAACAAAATGAATGAACAACAGAATCAAACTCGCAGATATAGAGAACATATTTTTTTAAGTTTTTGTTTTTTCAATTATACTTGACATTCAATATTTTTTATATTAGTTTTAGGTGTACAGCATGTTGGTTAGATATTTATATAATTTATGAATTGATCATCCCAATGAGTTGGGGTTAGGGCAATGGTTGAAAAAGAGAAAGAGATTAAGAGGTACAAATCTATACTTAGAAAATAGTCATGGGAATATAATAGTTAATACTATTGTAATAATTATTTATGGTGTCAGATGGGTACTAGATTTATTGGGATGATCACTTTTTAAGTTATTTAAATGTCTAATCGCTATGGTGTACACCTGAAACTAATATAATATTTTAAGTAAGTCAACTGGAAATTAAAAATTTAAAAAAGTTATTAAAAAGAGAATGCAGGTTCTAGCGTTAGGCTACCTGGGTCCACTCCACCACATATCAGCTGTGTGAACTTGGGCAAGCTACTTATCTCAATCAGTAAAATTGAGACAACAATAGTACCTACCCTAGCAAATTCTTGTGAGGACACCTAATCCTAATTAACATAAGTGCTTTATGTTAGCTATTATTCTTCTCCATTGGGTGGGGTGGGTGGGATGAACCCCAGCTCCAGGTATGGGATGTGATGGACTTAAACTAACATAGCCCATGCTTAGCCATAGTGATTGGTTCAGGAAGGAGCCCAGTATTCATTCAGGCCAATGAGGCACAAGGAGATTTGCTGGGGTTTCTGGAAAGAAAAGCTTCCACTTCTTTCAGAAGAACCATTTCTCTTTACTTGATTTGAACAAACCAGCAGTAAAAAGACATTTGTGAGACAATTAGGGAAACTCAAACTCCAAATATTAAGTGATGCTCAGGAATTACAAATGTTGTTAGGAGTTATGTGTTGATGTAAGAAATGTCCAAACATGTAGAAGATTTTTATGAGTTTATTTGAGCCAAACTGATGATAATTGCCTGCAATCAAAATTTTAACAGGTTGAGAAAATGCTCCAGATAATGGCAGTTTTGCATCCTATTTTATACATTAGAATCAAAGGAGGAGCCGTAAGGAAGATTACATGATATTCATTGGTGGTAGATTAAGGGAATGGGAGAAAGCAAAGTGAGGAAATCTGAAGAATTGAATAAAAGGCAAAATGCAGAAACACATACTTCTTTTACATTGGTAGGTACAGGACAGTTAATAATATTTACAGTACACAGAGATGGTATTCAGGGAACAAGAAAACAATGAGGGGTTTTGTGCTCTCCTGTTCTGGTGGTCTTGTGTTCTGGTGCTGGCGGTTATGTCTTTGAGGGGTAGGAAAAGACAATTACACTCATATTTCAAAGATATTTTACCTTATATGCATAAGAACAGTGGACAGAGCTTACTTAAGGTAAAGACTGACCTGTGTTAAGGAAGCTATAGGCCTTGGACATGACTACCTGCCATGGCCTGCCCAGTTAAGGATTTGTGATGAAACCATCCTGTATGGTTACTTTTGGTCCCTGAGTTTGTCAGGCATGCCTTGTGGCCCCCGTGAGCTTTTCAGGTTTATTACACAGCCTCCCTTTTCATTCACATATGGTATTGTGCTCTTGTAAGAATTAAATTTCTAATTTAGTTATGCACATTTAAGTATTTATGGGTGAACGTGAAAAAAATTATTAATTATAATGGGATTGGAGTAATGAGGGATTGGCTGGCAAGAAGTAAAGGGAACTCTAAAAGGATATAGGCTTAACATATATGCTACATTATATCAGACTCTATAAAAATAATATATAATTGACACTCCTCTAGAGCTGTGATACCCTGCCTCTCTACCAGCTGCTGAGATCCAGGCCTTGTTAGAGAAGTTTATGTGGTGCTGAGTCAGTGGGACTTGCTGGACATCCGCCCTCTGGGATTTGCTGAAAATGTGCCTCTCCAGGGTACTGGTTCCTTTTACAGGAGAAATGTCTCACCAGAGACACTTCACTACTGAACCATCCAAGGGTGGTGCCAGTGGAAGCTACCCAGTGGATGATGCTACCCATTGTGCAGTGAGGAAGCCAATGCTCCAGAAAGTGAGTATCAGAAAAACTGGGAGCTTGGCAGGAGCCTGTGAAGTGAGCACACAGGAAACAGGAAGTAAAAGCCTGTCTTCCTGCAATGTCTCTCCAGCACTGTCTACAGATAAAACTTGATAAAATTTCATATCATGCCAGTTGGCAAATTTAAAGGACCCAGGTCCATTTTCACAGAACAGGCATAAAGAGAGACCGAGAGATAATACATCAATAACACTTATAAGCGGTTAAGGAACTGAGTGGTTTTGATGTTGGATTGTTGTTCTTGTGGATATTAAGATGACCCAGGTTTGGCAGAAATTGGGATGAAAGGTTATAAATCAACTTATTTCTCCAAGTGTGACCTTGGCCTGCCTTCATCAGGATCAAGTGGGGTACTTTAGTAATATAGATTTCTTTGTCTCATTGAGGATCTTCTGAACTAAAGTATTGGGGAATAAGGCCCCTAAAACTTTTAACAAGTGCCTCTGTAGATTAAAAAAATTCAAATCAATTATGAAGATTTTAAACACATAAAAGTAAATAGTATAACAGGTTCCAGTGTAACCAGTTTTAAGAAATGTTGACATTTACCTTACTTCCTGCAGATCTTTTTATTTTTAATAAAATATTACCTATTTTGGTTCAAGTTCCATTCTCATTCCTTTCCCTTCCCTCCCTCACAAGAGGTGATTATTTTTGTACATCATTGTTTGTAAATCATTGCTTAAGGCAATGGAGAGCCTTTGATGGTTATTGAGCAGGGGTATAACACTATTAAAGAGATGTTTTTGGAAAATCGACCAAACTGTACTCTGCCACAGAATTCATTGGGATGAGAAGATAGAGGTGGGGAAGCCGGTGAAAATACAGGTTCAGTGGCCCAAGGTGTTTGGTACTAAAGATCTGAAGTAGAGTGAGAGACCTTTGCTCTTTTTACCCATGCTTTTGTGTGAAGCCTGCTCTCTATGCCACTGTGTCCTCCAGTCTTTCCAAACCCAACCCTATTTCTACTGTTCATCAGCTCCTCTTTATCGTCACTGGCTTCCTTAACAGCCAGGGTTTCATAGTTACTTATATCACCCATATACTTGCTACTGCCCCAGAATTCCTTGCTTTCTTGACATTTGACCATACCAACACTGACTTCCAATCTTTACACTAATAGAACTGTTTCTTCTGCCTTGAGGAGGTGTCCTTGCCTTTCTGATTTTACTTTATTACTTAGAGTAATTTGCTAAAGCCAGTGTCCAAAATGAGGCAGATTTTCATCTAGGTGACCTCAATGGGCGCAAGCCTGTTTTGGACTAGGCTGTGTTCCTAAAATTACTCAGGCTTTGGTCTTCATCCAAAAATGTAAGTAATACTTCAATAATACTGCCAGATTTATTTGTCTATAGAGTACAATTTTGATGAGCAGTTGTGAAAATTGTCCAAGTGACATATAAAAATGTGTTTAAGCAGGTCAGATTTAGGAATTTCATTTATCAACAAATAGATTTTGTTTTTGTTTTTGTTTTTTCATTATATAGACTTGGCTATGGGTCAAAAGTCAATTAAAACTTTTGATTGATTATACCTATTTTGCTTAGAAGTGTAATTACATCAAACTAAACATTTGGAGGTCAAATCTTTGTTATAGAGCTATTGATAGACACAGCAACATAAATGAATCTCAAAATGATGGTGTTGAGTCAATGAAGCCAGACCAAAAAAGGTAACAAACTGTGTATTTCCATTTACATAATATTCTAAAAAATGCAAACTGATGTATAGGGACTGAAAGTAGATTGGTGGTTGTCTGAAATTTGGGCAGAAAGGAAGAAAGAAGGGGTTAAAGGTTACAAGGACACTTTCGGGGGTGATGGAAAGGTTTATCTGGATTGTGTGTGTGTGCGATTGTATCACAGGTATATGCATAACATCAAAATTAATTAAATCGTATGTGTTAAATATATGCAGTTTATTATGTCGATTAAATCTCAATAAAAGTATAAAAATCATTAGCAAGAAAAAACTATTTGTTTTAAGCCATTAAAACAAATTTAAAAATCCTTGTTGTAATCAGGTAATGTCTATACATGGGAGTCCATATGAGTTTATTCATTTATTCATTCAGTTTTTTTGAACAGCGACTGTGTACCAGGCACTCTACTGGGAACAGTGTTAAACAAGACAGACAAGACCCCTACTCTAGGGAGGTTACATTCTGGTGGAGGAGACAAATCAAAAGCAATAATAGTAAAGTGAGATAAGTGTTATGACAGGGCAAGAAGGGGGAGCTTTGAAAACATTTAGCAGGATTATCTAAGCTGATTATTTGGTAGTACATGCCTAAAGCTGTTTTAAATAGGATTCTGAAGATTAAGAGGATCCCATGCATCCTTAAGAAGGGTAGCGATGGTGAGTACCATGTATTTGCCAATTTAAGACTATATTGTTAAAGCTGGCCTTATCATAAATTTCCCAATAGTATGACTATTTCAACTGTTCCTGAAAATATTTGAAAATAGTGAAGATCTCTTGTTATAGGCCAGCTTTTTTTTCAGAGCAACATTTTTTAATGCAAAATGTTTATCGTTGGGGAAACATTAACCTTCCAGACTGCTGTATAGACAGAGGACAAATGTTCTTTTGTTCTCAAAAGTTCTGTTTTCAAGTGGCTGTCTGAGCCTTTGCTAAGGGTACTGCAGCTGGATTGTATAGTGGAACCAGGTCCAGAAAAAGAATTTCTAAAGAATGCAAGTAAACAGGATGTCAGATGTTATCCTTAGCCTATTTCCCTAAACATAGCTTTTTGGCTGCAAAGTAAAATGCCATTTTTCTAGCTTCTGCTTATATACAGTGATGGGTGACAGCAGGCACAATCTTTATTTGCTTGGCACAGTGTCACCATGCAACTCAACGTGTTTTGCAAGAAATGATCGTGACATACCATCTCTGTGAAACAGTATGAGGACATCCGACTATTTCATGGAAGAATTTTCTCACCCTACCTTTTTTGAGTCCTGTTGTGCCAGCACAGCTCCCAACAAGCCTCATATCTGTTTGACCTAAGAGCCAGTTGGCATTGTCCTCGTGACAAAAGCCAGATTTTCAATGGAGGTAGACTATTTATTGACAGCGTTTTCCCAGATTGGCTCAAAAGTGTCTCATTTCCACTATCCCCTGAAGTGCTGGGTCACCTCTGATTTCCAAGAGCCCTTGCTTCTTTCTTTCTCCTCCCTCCCCAGCATCCTCCTCACTTCCTTCCCTTACAGCTTCTTGCACTGTTTTTTTTGTGTGTGTGTGTGTATGTTTCTTCTTTTTTTCATCCTAATAAATTTGTTTTGCAGGTTTTGAAAAATAAAACTAATGCTATCCATGATTTTTATATTCATTCTCTTTCCACATCTTTGAGTTTGATCTCTGTGGTTTTGAAATCCCATAATTTGAGTGGATTCCACCATTGTCTAAGAAAAGTTGTTTTAAAGCTTTGCTCTGCAAGCACCAGAAGAGAACTCATAAAAAGGAAGACAACAACAGATGCAATCGCGGATGTGGCTTAGTCCTTGCAGTTACCCCAGAGAGCTGTTCGGAGCAGACAGTCCTCAATAATGAATCCAGAAGAGCGAATCGTGACATGGCTTATATCCTTGGGAGTTTTAGATTCCCCAAAAAAGACCATCTGTGATCCGGAGGAGTTCTTGAAGTCCTCGCTGAAAAATGGGGTAGTGCTGTGCAAGCTGATCAGCAGACTGAGGCCTGGCTCTGTAGAAAAGGTAAGGGACATTTGCAGTATCCTTGGGAGTGCTTACCACCAGAGAGCAGCAATAATGTGACTCTTGAGATTTTCTGTTGTCCAAATCTTGGGACTCTCCTACTTTAATCTCTTTCTAAAAGTTAGATATTTTTTCTTACCGTTTTTGTAGATTGAAAAAGTCAGAAAATGAAATGTTATTCTTCAGTAATTAGCCACCAAATATTAGTGTAACAAAACCTGTTATACCACTGGTGCCAGGGGACAAGGAGAACATCCATATCACAAGGTTGCTCTGTCATAGAGATACATGTTACACCTTCCTGTTACTGAGGACATGTTTTGAACTTGGGGTGCATGAGTCTGTGAAATAATGGGATGATTTATAACAGATGCTGATGATGTTTATTGACAATTTAACTAAAACCAATATAGATTTTCTTCTCAAAGAAATAAAATATCCATTGAAAGAGAGGCTATTTAGCAACTAGGAGAAATAATCCCAAATGTCAGGTTTGTTAAAACAATAAAAACTAACTATGTGTTTCGAATGCAGCATATGTTCAAAGTGAAACTACCCTTATTCTCTTTAAAAACCTCAAATTTTTAATGTTGGAAACATGAAGATGGATGATTTCTAAAGTACACTTTAAGTCAGTTTAAAGGTAGAGTCCTACAATTATTTTCTTAAGGTCAGCAGGGAATGTGACTGTGAGTATAGATCTTTTGCCCTCTTGAACCAGTTTGTATTTTTATTGAACAAATTGATTTACTTATAATTTCTTAAACTTGAAAAACAGTGGGAAAATAGTGATAAATGGTAGAGAATTGTGATTAAATGTAGAGAACAGCAAAGGGAAAAACATACTTTGAATAAATTATCATGAAGAAACGGGAGAGAGGTAGTTAGTTGAAAGCAAAACCAAGCTCAAAAAACTGGGTTTCTCTAATTTGTCTGGGTTTCTCTAATTTGCTCTCACCACACTAGGGCAAAAAGCATGAGAAAAAAGTTTATAAGTAGAGATGACTTGAGACTAAAAGTTTGATGACATTTGAAACAAAGACCGACCGTTTAGATTTTTGCATCACTTCCTTTGGTGGTTATTTCTCTTCCTGGATTGACAGCAATGTTGCTCCCTGCCTTAAAAAGCCTGTCTATGTAGTTACTAGCGAATAGTGAATATGGTACATTTGGCATGGGATGACAGTCTCCAGGTGACATTTGGCTATGTTTCTCTAGTACTGTCTGGAGCCCCAAACAGAAGCTGATTGCATCAACAACATCAACGACTTCCTGAAAGGATGTGCAACCCTTCAAGTGGAGGTAAGCCCACCCAGGTTGTCTTCTTTGTTGTCATTGTTTTTCACTCTGCTAGTGAAGATAGTGTTGTAGTATAAGTCCTTGGCTTATTTTCACTGTTAACAGAGGAAGCATTTCATGGAAACCATGGGTGAGATTGGTGGTCCCCAGTGATGGCTTGCTAGTTTGGCTTTTCCAGAAACCAGCTTCAAAACAAAACAAAACAAAACTCAGAAAACGATATATTTTAGATACAGTATCTAAGCCCTGAAATAAGGCTTCTGATGACAGAGCTTGTGTGGTATGTTTCCCCATTAAAGATAACCCAAAGTGGGACACTGGCTGCTGCAGAGGGTCACTACATCTGCCCTGAGCTTGGAATAAAGTCTACTGTTAATTTTTCCCATTAACATTTTAGAATAGAGGCCTTGAAAAGCTGAGACTCTGACTCTGAGGTAGAAATTGTATAATAAATTACATTGCATTATTTTATACTATACGGATCCTTGCAATGCATATAGGGGTGTTACTGAGAGGCAGGTGGTACTTTTGCCTGTGTGCCAAGTAACTTCTCTGTGCCTCATTGTTTTTTTTTCTGTAAAATGGGCACAATAATAGGTACCTCTTGGGGTTGTTTTAAGGTTCAAATTAGATGCTACATAATAGTTTTGAGCTAAGAGCTCTAACCTCAAAAGATCTATGAGATAATGTATATAGAGTGCTTAACACAGGACCAGGGACATAAGTGTAGACATGCATTAGTGGTATTACTTGTGGAGAATTATTAGTAGTAGTTTGAACATGGACTCTAACACTAGACTGTTTGGATTCAAATCTCAGTTCTCTCTCACTAGTAGTTTTGTGACTTAACAATGTTAGTAGCATGTTACTTAACAATGCCTCTATGCCTCGGTCTCCCTACCTGTAAAGTGAGAATAATAACAGCACCGATTTCATAGGATTGGTGTGATATTTCAATAAATTCACGTCTGCGGAAGAGTACCTGGCATATAGTTAGTATTCTTCAAGTGTCAGCTACTATTATTAATAGCAGTACAAATGGCTTTGCCCCTCATAAACTTTGCTTGCTTCAGAGTTTTTCCTAAAGTTAGCCATAGCATCAGGCTTCTCTTGTCCAGAATATTTTATTCCAGGGTCCCCTATTGCCCAATTTTAGCTCCGTGTGTGCGCACGCATACATACACGTACATGCATATGGACACGTGTGTGTGCATGGGCATGGGCATGTATGGCTTTCGAGGTAGACAACTCTGTATCCCTTATAGAATGATGGCTGCTATGGTACAGATCATGATATTTTCATTTTTATTTGTAAAATAAAAACATGGTGAGGTTGCCAATGATTATTGCACTCTGAAGCTGCCAGAAGATATACTGATCTTCCTTGCAGTTCCAAGAATACTAGATGATACAGAAACACCTTGTAGGTCTGGCATTTTTGGAGAATGAGTCGTTTCACAAAAGTGGATTTTTCTGACAACTAATGCTTACTCCTTTAAGCACCAATGCTTAAAATAGTTTTATCCACTTTGGATAGAAACCTTTTTAAAAAGTATATTAAAATATTTATTTCTTAAATGAAAGACACTGGGCATATTTTCACCTCTTTTTTGGTAATTCAGGCTGGTCTGAACATTGTATGAATATTTTAATATTAGCATCATGGTTAAGCACGTAACTTCTCTGGTTTGACAACCTTGGGGCAGAGTCTTGGCTTAGTCAGTTACTGACTGCGTGACTCTGGGAAAAATTACTTGGCCACTCTATGCTCCAGTTTTCTCATCTGTATATGGAGACATTAATAATATCTCTTGCATAGGATTTTTGTAAGGATCAAATGAGAAAATGCATCTAAGCACTTAATATATCACTGCACATAAGGCATGCATAACAGCTGCTTAATGTTATTGTTATTACTAGGCAGTATTGTATGTAAAATTATGCCTGTAAGGGGTACATAGGAGCCATGTGGAAGCATGCCTAGAACCCTGATAGATGTCTAATAAAATGAGACTGAAAGCTGAGCTGGGATGCACCCAGCAGCTAAGAATACTGACCATCCAGTCTCAAGCTCCTAATTAACTAAAAGACAGATCTAAACACAAATATTTGCAAATTTAAAAAAATTAATTTATTTCTAATTGAATAGATTTGACATATAAAATTGTATAAATTTAAGGCAATACAATGTGTTGCTCTGATACATTTATATGTTGTGATATGATTGCCATGGTGGTGATGTTTATCACATTACATAATTACAGCAAAATATTGTTGTCTATGTTTATTATACTGTGCATTAGATAACTATGGCTTATCTACTACTCATTATGAGTTTGTACCTTTACATAACATCAATTTTTATCCCCTCACCCTCATTCCCTGGTAACCACTATTTCACTGTTTTGTTTTTCAAGTTCGACTTTTTAAAAATTCCACGTTTAAGTGATAGTATACACTACTTGTCTTTCTCTGACTTATCTCAGAGTAATGTGCTCGAGGTCCATCCATGTTGTCACAAATGGCAGAATATCCTCCTTTTTCATGGCTGAATAATATTCCATCGTGTATATATACATCACACTTTTTTTTTTTTAAAGCCATTTATCCATTGATGGACATTTAGGTTGTTTCCATATCTTGTTATTTTAGATAGAATGTCTCTCAGGCCTAAAGTACTCTGCACAGTGCCTGATGTAGGAAATGATTAATAGATTTTTGTTGATGCGATAAAACTGTTCATGTACAAAAAGCAAGAAGAACAGAGCTTGACTATTGCCCAGAACACACTATTTACCTAAAGAAAGAGTGCTAGCTGGAAATGGTCAATTTGGAAATGCAGAAAAAATGAAGCCAGAGATGCAACAGCACACTGACTATTTGTGTATTGGTTGTTGGGCATGGTGAACACATTAAAGAACGGCTGCCTTCTGACCTTCTGGGTGGCCAGTTGGCTTCTCCAAGTGACCTCCATCTTTGTGTTCTCTAGGGGTTCATACAGCTAACAACTGGTCAGGTAAGTCTGCTGAGGCTCCTGGAAAACAAAGGATTCTCTGAAGTGCCTCCCCAAGTTTGATAGTATCCTTTGAAACACAATTTATAAAAAATTTCTATGAAGTCAAATTCATCTATTTTTTTTCTTTTATTGCTTGTGTTTTGGGTGTCATATCTAAGAACCCATTGCTTAATGCAAGGTTGTTGAGATTTTCTCCTATGTATTCATCTAAGAGTGTTATAGTTTTAGCTTAGGTCCTTGATCTATTTTGAGTTAATTTTTGTACATGATGTGAGGTAGAGGCCCAAATTCATTCTTTTTACATGTGGATATCCAGTTGTCTCAATACCATTTGTTGAAAAGACTATAGTTTTACAGTAAGTTTTCAAATAGGAAAGCATGAGTCCTCTTTGTTCTTCATTTTCCAAATCACTTTGGCTATTCTGGATCCCTTGTGTACCCATATGGATTTTAGGATCAGCTTGTCTATTTCTGCAAAAAAGGCAGCTGGAATTTTGGTAGGGATTATATTCAATCTGTGTATTGCTTTGGGGAGTATTGCCATCTTAACAATATTAAGTCTTCTGATTCATGAACACAGATGTCTTTCTCTTTATTTAGGTCTTTTTAAATTTCATTCAACAATGTTTTGAAGTTTTCAGTGTCCGTGCCTCGTATTTCCTTGGTGATATTTAATATCTTATATAATATAATAAAATACGTTGATGTATTTTATTCCTTTTGATGCTCTTGTAAATGGAATTGTTTTCCTGATTTTATATTTGGATAGTTCATTGCAAATATATAAAAATACAATTGATTTTTGTATAGCGATCTTATATACTTCAACTTCACTGAACTTGTTTATTAGTTCTAAAAATTTTTTTAGATTCCTTGTGGTTTTCTTGTACAAAATCATGTCATCTGTGCATAGAGATAATTTTACTTTTTCTTTCCCAATCTGGATCCCTTTTGTTTCATTTTCTTGCCTAATTTAATTTATTGTCTGGCTAGAACTTTCAGTACAATGTTAAATAGAAATGGTGAAAGTAGATATCCTAGTCTTGTTCTTGATCTTGGGGGAAGCTGTCAGTCTTTCACCACTAAATATATTAGCTGTGGATTTTTCGTAGATGCCTTGTTATCAGGTTGAAGAAGTTCCCTTCTATTCCTAGTCTTTTGAATATTTTTATCATGAAAGGGTGCTGGATTTTGTCAAAGGCTTTTACTGCTTCTGCTAAGATGACCATTGATTTTTGTTCTTTATTATATTGATATGTTGTAGTACATTGATTAATTTTCGTATGTAAAATCAACCTTGCATGTCTGGGGTAAATCCCAGTGAGTCATGTTGAATATGCATAGAGAAATTTGTGCACATCTGTGATTATTCTTGAAGCATCTTTCTCCATAGAAATAAAATCACTGTGTCAAAATTCTATAGATACTTTGAAGTCTCCCTATAAAAATGCTATTTGAAGCTCTACTCCCATCAATAGTGTAGAAAGTGCCTTCTTCCTCATGCCTAATAGCCCTTGATATATATTGTCTTTAATGGTTGCTAAACTGTTGAGTGAAAGTGGTATTTCATTTATTGCATTAATTTGTATTTCATGATTCCTGGTGAGTTTCAACATCTCCTCACCCCTTTATAGTCCATTTGTATTTCCTTTTCTGTGAACCAAATATATCTGTCCTGTTGTTAACAGAGTAGAGAAGGCAAGGAAGACACTCAGGCCTCAAGAGCAATTCCAGAACATATGGAAAAATCTTCATGTAGGTCGAGTGCTACTAATGTGACTAGGAAGTCCCTTAACAACACTAATCTAGCAATGGTAGTTTTGGTTTCGTTCTGTCTTTGAACTTGGTGAGAATCAGGGACATATACAGTTCTTCTCATCCTTTAAGAGTGGCCTGGGAGTACCTCTCTGACTGCATTATCCTGGCTACAGCCCCATAAATGAATGATTGGTTTGTAACAGCTCTAGTCCTGTGGTTGGTTTTCCTTTCAGCCAGGCTTCCCACTGCCTCATCCCTAGCAGATCCTCCTGCTTTTTACCCTGTCGTCTTACTACCAACTCATTGCTAAGGAGCCCCTACCATCTCTTAATCACCTATTTTGTAAAAAGACTTTTTTAACATGGATTTCATTGGATATATAGAAGGCTCAGTTAATGCTTCTTTCTTTCTCCCATCGTCCTTCCTTCTCTCCTTCCTCTCTCTCTCTCTCTCTCTCTCTCTCTCTCTCTCTCTCTCTCTCTCTCTCTTTCTCTCTCTCATCTCTTTCTTTTCTCTCTTATACCAGCTGGTATCAGTATGGCTTTTTCTTTGCCCCACCCCCTCACTGCCTCCTGTCTCCCTGACTCACTCCATCTGCTTTGTTGCTGGAACAGCATGGGTGCCTTCCCCAAAGCAGGGCCTGTGGGATGGATGATTTGCCATTTCCCAGGGGATGCTCTGCAGAGCAGCAGTTCTGGAAGGAAGGCGGCTCTACTAATAATCATGAGTCAAGGCTAAATCTTCCATAAGAGAGCTCCAGCACTAGGAGAGCAGAATCTCCCTGGAGGAGTGAGGCATGAGGCCAGACAACTACCCAGTAGCTGTAATGGGTATCAGTAGACATTCCTTCAATCCCTGAGCCTGCCACGTGTGTAAAGTCAGAGTCTTCTCTAGGCTTCAGTTGTCTTATCCTAAAATGAAGAGACTAGAGTAGGGATTGGTAATGTCTAACAGTTGAACACTATTTTTAACCAGCCTGTTTCCCTCAGTTTCACTTGGGAAAGCTTTGTATAATTAGCTACTCAATTTGAGCTAGTGGGAAGACTAAAGAGGATGTGGGTAAGGTTTTATTTTTCTCTTGTTGAACAAATCTGACACTCCTAGTGGATTCTGTGAGTTACATTAAATGACACCAACGACTCTGGCCATCCTAATATTTTACAGACTGCATTGTAATAAATGAACTTCAAGCAGGGTCATAAATATTTCCCAACTATCACGAACCTTTTTATTCTCCCTCAAAGAGACTACTTGATTTGGGGGCCTCTTATCACAGAGCCCAGGAAGGCACCCAGGATAGTTCAGGGAAGGGAGGCATGTGGATGGCTGCTGGAGAATGTTTCCTTGCTTTGCTGTCTCAGCAGCTCACCACAGAGCCTGGGGTTCCAAGTGGCATCTTGGTGGAGGAGGAAGCGGGCCACCAGGAAGGGCTAGTCTGTGAGGCCGGGATTCCCGCCCCAGGCTCTGGCAGTGGCCCCCGGCAGGCCAGGCGCTGGCAGCCCTGGGCTCCTGGCTAAAGCAGGCAGCAGCAGCAGGCGCAGTGTGACCACCGCCGTTACACCGGGGCTTCTACTGCTGCCACCGCTACCCGGGCTGCTGCTGCCGCTGCTGCTGCTGCTGCCGCTGCTGACGACGATGCTGCCCTGCGCCACTGTCACTTCCAGTTCCTACTTGGGCGATCCAAGTCCGGGTCACTGCTTCCCGCCGCTGGCCGGATCCCTCCAGGCCGCTCTCCTTCCCGGGCAAAAGGGGGGCAGCGCAGGCAGCTGAGCGGGTCTGGACATCAGTATTTTCTCCTCATAAACTCCACTCTATAGATACAGAAAGAACATTCTTTAATTTTAAAATTAGATTATGTAAAACACACACATTATGGCCAGAGATTTACACAATATACTCAGGTCTTCAAATTTAAAAAGAGCCTCTTTGGCTTCCCGATAGATTAAAAAAGAAAAAAAAAAAAAAAGCATAAAAAATTCCTGGACCGGAGAGGTTGCAGGCACGGCACGGAGTTTGGAGACGGGCGCCCCCGCCTCGCTCGCGTCCAGGAGCAAAGTTGCAGCCGCCCCTCCCAACCCGGGCGAGCCGAGCCCAGCTCTCCAGTTTCGTCCTGGTGGCGGCCGCGCTAAAGGCAGGGTCCCAGCTTCGGCTGGGTTGAACGGTTCCCGCAGCCTTGGCACAGGCTCGCCCACCCGCTTACTGGCCCCGTGACTTCCGAGGACGAGCCGCTTTCAGGAGGCGGCGGCGGCGCGGCTGGAGTGAGCGGGCAGCTGGAGGACAAACGGGCAGCGGCCGAGCCAGGTGACCTGCCTTGGGGGACAGCGGCTCAGGGGAAGGGGAGAGCGCGAGGGCTTGGGGTGGTGCCCAAGGACTCCCGTCAGAGAGGAGCCGTCCTTCTTCCGCCTGTCGTGGCTCTTAGCCCCAGCGGCGGGGTCCCTTCTCTGCCAGGGCCTCCCGCTGCACTGAGATCCCGGGTGCCTGGAGGGAGGAGGAGAGTGGCGGGGGCGCAGAGCGAGGACGCGCCAAACTTAGGGGCGAGTTGTCCGGCTCTGGCCTCAAGGTTTACATCAGACCGACTCCTCTTCTCCCCTCTCTCTCACCCCTCAACCAGGGCAAAGAGTCAACAGTACTATTTTTGATACTAATTGGATGCCCCCCTTCATTCCCGGCATTTATACATTTGGGGAATATTTGAGGGGATGAGTACACGGGTCTGTCTCAGGAATAGCTTTTGGATGAGGAAAGACCTGTACTCTACAAGACGTCCCAACGTGCCCTTAATTTCAAGTTTTCTTTTTCCAGTCTTTAAAAAAAACCCAACAGGTATTCGAGCTATTCGTTTCTTAGCTCTAGAGTGGAGAACCCTTAAGTTTATCTCTGGCTCTTAAAAAAAATCTTATATTTGTATTTTTGGTTTATTATTGGTTTTGAATATAGAGATGACTCACGTGACTTTTTTCTTAATGTGTAGTGGGAATAAAAATAGAGTAAGGCGATATATTTTTCTATTCAGCTTTGTATGTTTTTGTCAATAAAATCACATAAACCAAAAAGCATCCCAGAATAGGATAAATTTCAGCTGATGTTCTGTAAAGTATTGATAATTTTTAAAGCAAGTTTCCAAGGTCTAAACTGCTTTTCTAACTTATATTTGCCTGGAAACCCCACAATTTGTCCTTCAACTTTCTATCTTAATTTTGACATTGACCATGGTAACAGGAGCTCCGATGACATCATTTGCTCTAGCAACAGTTCTGGTGTTCTGTGACTGAGAGCACCTCTTTCCAAAACCTAAGTAAGGCCGGGGCCTGCCCTTATACTTTATCTGAGGCATTTCCAAGGATTTCTCTTAAGCAAAATATTATGCTACATGCCAGGCAGTACTGCAGTCCCTTCTTACATAAGCGAGCTTCAGGCTATTGTAGTCTCTGGGTATGCCTGGAGCAGTTAATATCAGAGACTTCTCAGTCTTAGTGGGGTGGGTTGCTGGTTGGTGATCGGAGTTTGGAACAAAGTAAATTTCCAGCTAGTATTATCTTGCATTTATTTACTGCTTAATTTTTTTTTGGAATGCCTTCTACTTATCTGCAACTCACTGGCCCGTTGTAAAGGATGTAGGAGAGATGGCATTGCTTTCATTTGACAGAGAAACAAAAGTTTACTTCACCAAAATCAGGCAGCTTACCAGTAGCAGATCAAAACTCTGACCTGCGTCTCCTGCTCTTAGCCCAAGATTCTGTCTGCTTGTTTTTACTAAAACATGACATTTTATACAGAAGTATTTAATTTGGCACATTTTATGGATGGTTTGTCTTCCCGGCTAGTAATTTTTTCTATTCTTTGTGCCAACTCACATCTTAGCCTTGTCTTTGCACAGGGTTGGCGCTGTCCTTAGGGATGGGAGCAGGGACAAAGCTTTCCCAAGAAGGGTCTGTGGTTTGTATTTCCTATGGTTGGCCTCCTCTCCATTCATCTTCAAGGATAGCAGATGCTTAATAGAGTGAGCTACTAGGGCCCAGAAATGCCTCATATTCATCTGACATCACTAGTCCAAGTATAATATTACTTCAGTCTTAACAAAGAAACTCATTCAGGAGGAGAAATTGGAGAGCATGAGTTTTTGTTCATTTACAGCAATCTGCTCATCACTGTACTTAGGAACTTAGATGCAAAAGAGGAAGAGGAGTTGAGTACCCACGATTTCTCAAGCACCTACTATATTCTAGGTGCTTTAAGTATATTATTTTATTTAATCCTCACAACAGTACTGGGACGGAGGAGGCATTGTGCACATCACACAGTGCTGGTTTGGGGATGATCCAGACAAATGCCTCACACTTCCAGTGCAAAACAAAGCCAGAATGTAATCACTGATGTACCTTACTCTGAATTCTTTCCCTTTGCTACATGTCAGGATGTCGTCACAAAGGAGCTGATGATAAATACAGGAACACCTAGCCCCTTGGTTTTTAGACATGTCTGTAATTAGAGCCACTTGGGATGCTTTTAAAAAACGCAAGTGTTACAAGGGGGTTGGGGGGGCAGTGGCTCCCTCCCACTGAGCTTCTGTATAAATCAGTCTGCAGCGAGGCCCAGGTCTTCGTACTTTTTTTTAACGTTTAAGTAAACTTTATATTAAAGCATAACATGAATTCAGGAAATTGCACAGATTCTAAGTATATAGCTTGATGAATCTCTAGAAATTGAACACATCCATATAATTAGCACAACGATTAAGGTACACAACATTATCAGCACCCAGAAGCTACCCTCGTACCCCTTCCCAGTCACTACTCTTTACCAACTGGCACCACTGCCCTGATTCCTAAGATGCTCAGTTCATTTTATCTGTTTGGTATTTTATATGCGTACAGTATGTACTCATTTGCTCATTTATATAAGGTTTATTTCACTCAGGGAAATATTTGTACAAGTCGCCCATGCTCATGCAGATACTAGTAATTCATTCTTTTTTATTGCTAGTAGTATTCTATCATGTGGATGTACCGTATTTTGTTTCTCCATTCACCTGTTAATGGACATCTAGATTGTAACCAGTTTTTGGTTGCTATGAACAATGCTACTGTGAATATACTTGTGCATATCTTCTGGTGTACATTTCCAATGGGTTTTATACATAGGAATTAACTGCTGAGTAGGTACTGCCCAACAGTTTTCCAAGGCAGCCAGGTCTTGTTATTATTTCATTTTTGAAAGCTCCCCAAGTGATTCTAATGTGAAGCCAGAGTTGAGAACAATTTTACTGGTTAATCTAGAGTTCAGCAATCTATTAAGTATCTGCCACCTAGCCAAAAACTATAAAGAAAGAGATACCAGCTTCCCCCTAAACCTCAGATATTTTACAAAATCTCTGCTAGATTAGACAGCTGTTGTCAATTTTCTCATAATTCCTTGTACCACGCTACCAGTATGCTGTCTGCCCAGTCTCACTATGGTAAATCTGTGGACACATTTGTCTCATTACTAGTCCTGGAACTTTTCAAAGGCAAGAACCAAAGCTTAATCATCCTTATAACCCCAAAACTCAGTATAGAATATGGTACATAGCAGGTGCTCAGGAAATGTTTTTTAAATGAATGATTCAAAGAATGGCTGAATGGTCAGAGAAACTCTGGGCTGCAAAAGAGATGCCCTATCTTTGCGCTAAGACTTATGCAGTTTATTCCTAGGAGATTGCTGTAGGCCCTCACTATGAGCCTAATTACTTTTACTTATCTAAGCATGTTGGAAATATGAGTAATCTGGTTGCTCATCCCAAAACTGATTAGAAATAGCAAATTAGATTATATGAGATAAGGTATGAGGAAGCACTTTGTAAAATGGAAAACAGCGTGTAAATAGAAACGTGTGGAAAGAGAGAAGAGGGGCTATAGATTAGACATGCTCGCAATGGCAGAAAGAGTATATATCTATGTATGACATGGAAGAAATGAAATCAACAGCAGATCGAGAAAGGAGACAGAAAAATTATAAAAAGCAGACCCCCAAACCATCTGGGACCTTTTACTGTGGAGTCAGGCAGCTCAATACATGCTGTGTGGTCTAATGGCTAGAATCTGTGACTTTCCCTGACTTTCTGGGTTTGATTCCTGGTCAGGAAACCTTTGCTCTTGAGAAATAGTATAGCAGTGCAGTGGCTAAGAGACTGAGCTTTGGAATTGAACTGACCCAGGTTAGCCAATTATTATTTATATTCTAACTTCCTTGGTGGCAGTGATATGTAATATTAGGTATATGCTACTTTATTATTCTTTTTTTATTAAATTTATTGGGGTGAAATTGGTTAATAAAATTATATAGATTTCAAGCGTAAAATTTAATATATATCATCTATCTATTGCATTGTGTTCTTACCAACCAAAGTCAAATTTCCTTCTATCACCATATACTTCACCCCCTTTACCCTTATCTACCTCACCCCTCTCCCCCATCCTTCAGGTAACCACAAAACTGTCATCTGTGTCTATGAGATTTTTTTGTTTGTCTTGCTTGTTTGTTGCTTTCAGTTTTATATCCCACATATAAGTGAAATCAAATGGTTCTCAACTTTTTCTGCCTGGCTTATTTTGCTTAGCATGATAATCTCAAGATTCATCCATGTTGTCTCAAATGGCAGTATTTCATCTTTTCTTATGACTGAATAATATTCCATTTTATATATGTACCACAGCTTTATCCAACCATCTATTGAAGGACACTTTAGTTGTTTCCATGTCTCAGCCACTGTGAATAATGCTGCTATGAACATTGGGCTGCATGTATCTTTACGAATAAATGTTTTCAAATTTTTGAGGTAGATACCCAGAAGATGGATTGCTGGGTCATATGGTAATTATATTTTTAATCTTTTGAGAAATCTCCATACTGTTTTCCATAGTGGTTGTACCAATTTACATTCCCACAAGCAGTGTATGAGGTTTCCTTTTTCTATACAACTTCCCCAACACTTGTTATTACTTGCCTTGTTGATAACAGTGATTCTAACAGGTGTGAGATTGTATTTTCTTGTGTTTTTTTTTAATTTATTTTTATTATGGTGACATCGGTTAATGAAATCCAGTAAGTTTCAGGTGTAGAATTCAACAGTAAGGAATATATATATATATATTGCATTGCATGTTCATTGCCCTTAGATTTCTTTCTGTCACCACATATTTGGCTGTTTTTACCCCATCTACCTCTCCCCTCCCCCTCAACCTCTGGTAACCACTAGTCTATTGTCCAATGTCCATGAGTCTCTGTTTGTTTGTCTTGTTCATTTGCTGCTTTTAGGTTTATATCCCACATATAAGTAATATCATGTGATTTTCAACTTTTTCTGTCTGGCTTATTTCGCTTAGCATGATTTTCTCGAGGTCCATCCATGTTGTTGCAAATGGCAGTATTTCATCTCTTCTGATGGCTGAGTAATACTCCATTGTATATATGTACCACAGCTTCTTTAGCCAATCATCTACTGTAGGATACTTCAGTTGTTTCCATGTCTTGGCCACTGTGAATAATGGGTAATGAACATCAAAGTGTATATATGATGCTTTATTAATGTTAGGTATACGCTCATTAGTTATATACTACCTCTTAGCGTTAAATGAGAGAATGAATGCAACTAAAACACTTAGCACAGTGCCTGGCACCGGGTAAACTCTTAATGAAAGCTAGTTCCTAATTAGAATTTTAATATATTTCCGTACACTAGTGTTCACAAATGATATCATTGCATGATCCAAAAAAGTTCACTCAGTTCAGTTATGTTAAACAAGCTTCATTTTAAAAAGTGAGTCATGCTTTATAGGAAGATTTCCTTTAGAAATCCTAACATTAAAGAAAACTTGGATACATAAACTGTGGGCTCTGTGAGATGATGGCCTCTTCAAGTGTTCTGAAGTTTTACACTAGTTACATTGAGAATTTTGACAGGGATGAAACTTAACACAAACAAACAAAAAAATCCAGCTATCTTGTTTCTTAGTTCTATGCTTTATTTGGCAGAGACTGCTTGTTTTTGGAAAGACATAAAAAAAAAAATAAAGTTGAAGGTAAAACCTCCATATATTTTCTAATACTTAACACCCTTCTTCTGAAGTTGAACATTTATGGGAGTTTTAGGTTAACAGTTCTCATGTTAACAGAAATTTATCTTTTCAACTTTATTAATATCTTTCACTCATTAATTGAAGTGCTTTTTTTCTGGACTTGAAATTCTCAGTGACTTGCATCATAGAAAATAATTTGAATTTAGATTAGGTGTGTTGAAATGTGTTTAAAATTATTTATATGTCACATTTAATTTGTTTATATATTCTATTTGGATGGCTACATAAAGACAGCTTAAATTTCAGAGCTATTGTAGCTCAATGATATCTGTGGAACAGAGATTGGAATTTTTAACTACAATTTCTGACAGTAAATGCATAATCTTAAGAGTTTTATGAATTGGTTATAAAAGTTCATGCTAAGCCTTCAACTTATTATTTTGCTGTTGTTCTCAATGCTTAGTGTCGCCAATTTTTAACTGTTGAAAACAATTTGTATATGGTTTCCTTTATAACAACTCAGGGCTAGAAATATGTTTGGGGATCCAGTTCGAAAGAGGAACTGGAGAAGACAAAGCAACTGAATTCTTCAGAGACTATGAATTATTCAGTTGTTAACCACAGTAACTTCTTAGCTACCATTTTGTGTGCTAATAATAGAAACAGTTTGGACGGATTCCTCTTGGAATTGAAAAATCAGGAAACCTTTTCACTCTTTTCTAGTCTATGCATAAACTAGAAGAATGTGAAAAAAAGTCTTTTAATTTTCTCATGTTTACCTGGATGACTTAGTTTAATTTTTATGTCTTTTAAAACAAACATTTATTTTATAATTATGATAGCTTGAAATTTTAAAATACGTACCAAAGCAAGATGCATGTTGTTTTAGTTAAATTAAACAATTCAACAAATGTTTGTTTGTTTGTTTTCCAAATTTCTGATAATGACTAACAAAAATATTATGCCCTGCTCCCAGGAAAATAAGTAATAAACCTGGCATAGTTGAGGGGGGAAATAAAAATCAAATTCCTCTATACAAAAAGCACAGAATGTAACACATAAAAAACACATGTCATTTCTGAATTGGGTTGAATGCATATTGATAATGCCAAAAGGAGTGTCTTTTGTTAGAAAATTTGATCAATTGAATCTTTCTGATAGGGAGTGTAAAGTTATCTTGTTTTAAATCTAACTTACTCTAATTTGGTTTTAATGTTGATTCTAATCCAGGTTGCTTCTGGGGGCAATGGAGCACAATACAGTTCTTTATTAAAACTACACAGTCTTGGCCAGCTATATCCTACTCCAGCCTCATTCTAATTTGGTCATGTGTTATCAATGAGGCAGCCCCCAAGGATCAGTCTGAGAGGTGAAGAGTTGCCAGCACAGCATATGGTATGCAGAGCCATTGGTGATAATATTGGAGTTAGAAGCAAAAGGAAGTACAAGGTCTGGCCTTTGAATTGCAAATGAAAAAGTATGAGGGCATTTGCCAGTTTCTTAGGGCCTTTGCTTACCAACTTTTTAGAGGGGGTATATGTCCATTCAGTCTAGAAGCTGCTCTATATCTGCATTTCAACATTGCCATTGCCATTTCCCCTGGTGTCATCTGGAAGAAAGACTTAATGACACCAGGCATCTGTCTGATTAGCTCCAAGCTTTGTCATACCCTGGCAAACTGGACCTTACCATACAGAAGGCTGTATGGATTCCGAGATGTGGATCATCCAAAACAGCATACACTCACGCATCATTTCTATTTGACTTCTGGAAGAAGATTTACCTTCCTAATTAAGTTCTGCATAGACAAATAGAGTAAAATCTCAGCTTTATACTTTCTTGGGGACTTGAATATTATTACAGAGATCAGACATGTCAGTGGAAGGATTGAATAGGGCAATAGGGAAAAAAAAAAGGAATTAAATTAAGGTGTGATGAAATGCAGCAGTTTACAAAGCAGTGAGTGAAATCCTTATTAAGGACTTGTTCACCCTAGACAACATACAGGTTTCCCTATCCCTTTTATGAAGAGCCTGGCCTGTGAAGCAGACCTGAACACTAAGGAACATTCCGTCATATAATTTGTCTGTTACTCATGTCTAGGTCTCCAGCAAACTGGGGATATTTATCAATAATTTCTAAGAAATGTATGCAAACCAAGAGAATGCAACATCTTACTAAAATAGAAACTTAACTACTTCTTTGAGGAAATGCATGTTGTGATAGAGTAAATGAGCATTTGTGCTGTGCATTCTTTGAAGACATGCTGGTGTTTGAGAATATATTGTGGATTGGGGAAAATCTTGATTTGAAATTTAAAAAATCACCTTCAAGGACAGACAATAGAATGGAAAGCAATGGTTTAATGGTTGGTGCACCTGTCGATGACTTCTTTACTTGCCAGATTTTACATAGTGTCCTTTTTTTTCTCATCTTAAAGCAAATTTTTGTGTTAGTACATGGAAAATACCAGGTTGAATGGATAATGAATGAATGAATTTTTAAATTTTTATTTATTTATTTATTTATTTATTTGTTTATTTATTTATTTATATTTTTTGCATTTTATTTTTTTATTCTCCCCCCACATCCCTTCTCCCTCTCCTCTGGTAACTGCTAATTTATTTTAGATAGCTTGTATGTCTAATAGTCTATATGTAGATTATCAAGAGTTGACTTTCAATCATATAAATGACTCTTTAGTAGATGAAAATAAGGATAAAAAAAGCTGTGTCTACCCTAATACAGTATTACTCAGTTTCTTCATGCCAAGCTAAAGTACCTATTTCAGTCTTTTAAAAATTAAAAAAAAATTAAAGATATGAGAGATTAGCTACATGATGTCACATGGAAGAGCTTGTCTGTTTTTCCAGTCCTCATATCACTTCTTTTTTCTTATGTTACGCAAACTTTCTTGATTTCTTGATTTTCAAGGTGTGAGATTTGCACATCAGGACTTTGATCCTCTAAAGAGATTCCAGGCAGTCACTTCACTTCCTTTTGGTGAGGTAAATCCTTTGTCAGCACTCTTCACTTCTCTCAATCATATTCTTCAAAAGGAAGAATCTATTTTACCATGTAATGGAAAATATACAAACCCTGACTTGTAAAGTTTTACCAGAAAATAATTACCTTTTCTCTGTCTTTTCTTCTGAAGAAGGCATGCCAAAAGTACAGGTGTTTCTATTGGAAGAAATATCTTTTTAAATTTTAGGTTGGAAGAAAAGACTGATAGTCAACAAGTACTTATTCACCATCTATAAGGTGAGTGCTGTGCCTGGCATTGTGGAAAGAGGCAGCATGTATATGTGAAATAGTGGAATTTGACAGTGTATAGGAGTGTATGACTAGATCCAAGTTAGTGGTTCCAGAGTCTAGAGCGTAATACAGAGTTCAGAAGAAGAGAAGACCCTTGTGTACTGAAATGTAGTGTTTGGGGAAGACCTCATTGAGAGAAGTGTTGTAGAATGGGCATTGGAGGACAGTTAGTATTCAAATGGTTGAGGGAACTTTTTTTTTTAATAAGAAAAACTGTACAAATTAGAGAGAAGCATGGTGAAGAAAGTGGAGGATTCTGGGGCATACAAGAGAGCTGATGGTGAGAAACAATGGACTTGATAGGGTGGGACCAGCTTGAGTAGAAATTTGAATGCTAGCTTGAAGAGTGTGGGCTTGATCTTGTAGGCAGTTATAGGCTGGGTTCCATTAGGCTGAGAGATATGGATGTTAACTGAAAGCACCATTTCTAATTTTGTGGGTATCTGAGCTCCCCAAAACCCACCCACCTTCCCATGTTAGGATTCTTTCCTAGGCATAAATCTTGTTTGTGAAGATGGAGGAAAATTAATTAACTAATTAACTAACTAACTAACTAACTAACTAACTAACTAACTAACTAATGTCTATTATGCATTGATGGGCATCTCTGAAAATGACATACTTTTGAAAGAGTGACTCACATGTAGACATAAGCAAGGAGTGCCAAAAATCATTGTCAAATATTTTATTGAAGGTGATCTCTAAATAGAGAAAATGGTAGTGAATTTAGCACATCTTTCCTACCCACATTATCTGGTATAAGAGGGACTTTGTGCATGTGATTTGTAGTCTCTTTTAAATTGCCTGTCACCCCTTTCTTGCTTCTTGACAGTTACTTTGCCATATTTTTCCATGTCCCACTGTGCTCTGGCACTGTTTTAGAGCAGAGTATGAACAGGTGAGTTTGTCATTTAAGCTATTTTACAATAAAACCGCTCGAAAAATATAGCCAACTCTAGCAAAGCAATAAAACCCCAAGTTCTTTTCTGTCTCCCTTCTCTGTAATGCTTAGGTCATGGTTCTTTAGGAGGAGATTTAAAGGAGCCTATACTACCTGAGACAGGCCAACAATTGCAGACTTTGCCCATGCTCCACACACAACTCAACGAAATTCACAAGCATGGAGTGTGAAGCATCTTTAGTTACTTCACGGTCATAGGGCTTAACTTGCAGATGAGTACAGGTGTATGTTATTTTAAATACTGTATCTCCTTGAAGGTCACATGGAAATTGATTTTTCTTCCTTAAAAAGTATATATATATGTATATGTATAAATGGTATGCAATATTACATAAAAGTTTCAGGTGTACAACACAGTGATTTGACATTTGTATACATTGTGAAGTGGTCATTACAATGTCTTCTTACCATCTGTTGCCTCACAAAATTAATACAATATCACTGACTATATTCCCCATGCTGTATATTATATCCCCATGACATTTATCTTATAACAAAAAGTTTTTAATCCCTAAAATCTTATGACTTAATCAGTTATTTCAAGTTTCCCTGCCCATGCCACTCCCTCGCCGGCAACTACCAATCTTTTCTCTGTATCTGTGAATCTGGGTTTCGTTTTGCTTGTCCTTTTATTTTTTAGATTCCATGAGTAAGTGGAATCTGACTTATTTCACTTAGCATAATACCCTTTAGGTCCATTCATGTTGTCGCAAGTGGAGTGGTAATTCTTTTTGACTTTACTATAACTTCAGCAATGTATTTTCTTCAATTACGATTAATATCTATTGGCAAGAACTTCTGAACTTTCAAAAATTATCAAATATTTATTAAGCACCTACTATGTGACAGGCACTCATTTAGACACTGAGGATACAGAAATGAAAGTTTTTAAAAACCTAGCTTCATGGACTTATATTCTAGGCACAATTTATGTTTAAGGTTTTCTGACAATATGTCCTGTTAATCAAGCAATGAATGATTTATTTATCAAGTGTCTCATATATGTTGAATACTGAGCCAGGGCTATGGGGGCAATTTGGACTTGAAAGAGTCTGTCTTCTAATTGGAAACCCAAGGCTAATCTTAACACCCACAGAATAAATAGAGCATATTACAGTGGTGGGTGATTGAGGGCTTAAATGTGCAGCATCTATACAGACTGTAAGGCTGTAGCTGTTCAGAAGAAAGAAATGTGAGTTTAAGTCAATGGAGGCCTTTACTGAAGGCTGCAAATGAAACTGCCAGAGAAGCTTCTGCTTAAAGCAACCTGTAGGAGTTCATTTTCTTATTGCCCTCCTCCTGCCCTAATCTTTGTGTGGAGTTCATTTAACAGTCTATCCTGTATGTGGAAATCATAGTGAAGCGGTAGTGGCTTCTGTAGACTTTCAGGTTTCAACCCTAAATCATAGTAGCCTTCTAGGAAAGCAGAGGCTGCAAGAGCCCTATCTTCACAGCTGAGTCTCCCCTTTGACTGCCTGGACTGCTACACAGGCAGGAGCTGTTGACTATTACAATTTCTGAGGATATTCTCGTAGTCTTCATACCTATCACTTGATTCTCTCATCACAGGGAGTTCTAAAATAAATAGCCCTCAGAGTGTCGAGGGTATTTGTTCATCTTTTATGCGATAGGACAGGAAAAACTATAAAGGATGTGGACATTGATTTGGGAACACACATCCAGACATTCTTTAATGTAAAAATGGATTATTTTCCAAAAGTTCATTTGTAAGTTATTGTTGGGAACACAGAAAACATTTTCCCATAAAAATGAGGTTCTACATGGTGATTATTTTATGGTTGGTCCACAACAGTCTGTTCAATAACTAACGTGGTTGACAATAAAACTCACAGAGACTAAGTGTCAGGTGTGACACTGTGTCTCTGGGAAAATGTGTTCTGCATTCCAATTTGGAACATGAAGAAATAAGTCTCCTTCTCTGAAGGGGTGGGGTGAGGGGCTTGGGGAGGACACTCCCAGTTCTAGCACACAGATGCTCTAGCAGCTGAGGCATTACCCCTCTACCCCAACCCGTCAAAGCTGGCAGCCAGTATGGCTCCTGCAAAGGATCTAGTTACAGTTGCACAGGAGGAGTAGCGGGTAGGGGGCAGGCCACAATGGTTGGCTGAGGGGCAGTTGGTTCTAGGGCTACCACTTCCTGTCCTTGGCTTGGCAAGCATTATTGACAGGAGAGATTTTATCTTACCCTTTCCTTCATGCCTATTCTCTTTTTGGTGAGATTATCCAAAGCCAGTTGTTCTCTCTTTCTCTATTTAATCCTGTGACCGTCTCTACCAAGATGCTTATATCATTCCTCATTCATTCCCCTTTTCCCTAAACACTTAAAAACTCAACTGAAGATAAATCTCTGTTGTGGAGAAAGTGTTTTTCCTCTAAAAGAGTGTAACAAGGAAGAAATAGAGGTCATAATGTGTGATACATTGATGTCGGTGATGCAGAGGTGGCCATCAGGAAGTGAATTTGGTGACTTTGCAATGAGGGGTTAACAGTGAGAGATTACTCTCAGATCTTTGCTTCTGTTATAGGAGCTCTATGAAGTTGAACTTCCTGGCTTTGGATTTGATGAGATCCAAGTAATCTAGAAGCCCACAGTAGTTATGTAAATTGACTATATATAAACCCACAGAGACAAAAGAACATAAATGGTTAAAGCTGACTACAATAACAGTCTAAGTTCCACTAGGCAGTGGCAGTAGATAGAGCGAAAATTTATAATTAGGTAATTTTAAAATGACATTTTGAAAAAGTCAACTAATAAACAAGTAACAATTATGTTATGCTGTGATACCCCAGACTCTCTTTGCTTTGATTCTATACTATCCAACAAGTTTCTACTTCTAATTTGGCTTTCAATGTGGATTTCTCTATTGGGAGAGAGTGATCTGGCCATAAAATGGGAGTATCCCATCTTTTTAATGCTTCATTTTTAAGTAAAAAAAATAGCAAATTGGCATTTTGGTTTATCTATTGACCTTTGGTAAACTTGATTGGTGTGAGTTCATTCTCAAGAGCCTTGAGAATCGAAAACCAGATTCTAGACCTTGGGGATGCAGCCAAGTGCTGCCTTTGAGAGCCCCTATTCAGATGATGGGCCAGCACATCTCTCACTTCCCAGATGGGGAACAGAGCCACAAAAAGTAGTGTTGCTTTCCTAAAGCCCTCACAACTGCTCAGCAATGACAAATTTGAGATTGGAGTCAAAGTCTTCTGACCCTCTTACAGTGCTCTTTTCAATACACCAATGTTAATGCAGCTACATACACATGTCAGATTTTGTTCCCTAAATTGCTGAAAGATCTTGTTCCTTAAACTGCTAAAATAGAAAGGAAGGAAATAAGAGAGAAGAGTTCAGGGTTTGCTCTCTTAAGTTTGCTCCATATCAAATAGGAACAGTTATTATTTAAAACTAGGCAGGCACAAATGCTATCCACTATGATAACAATGGCTAGTTGAGTGTAATTTCTGAACTTAGAGCATCATTTATTGCCGACTTTATGACTACTTTTACTAGGGACTATGTGGAAGCATTACAGGTTGCATCAACAGAGCTAGGAGCAGTGCCATCCAGTGAAATATGATTAAGCAGCTCATATGTGCTTGCTCTGTCGCACTATATAATGACATTTCCTCCAAGTTCAGGGGTTAACAGAGGCAGCATGCTCAGCTGTGAGAATTCAAGATTATGATTCAAGATGGGCTAAGTTAATTTAAGATTTTATTCAATAAGAATAAGAATAAAGGAGAGACTGAATCTTCCTAAAATATTTGGAATCTTGTTTTAATGGGCCTGAGACCTAAATTTATGTCCATGTGTTTCCACTGAATCCCTGGCTTTTCAGTTGATTATATTTCAATAATTGCATGATGTGATCACTTGAAACTCTAAATTAACTTTAAATGGAAGTTGATTGAGTGGGCCTGAAGCCACATGACATTAGAGACATTACCCACTTCTCAACTAGTATATGGTACGGCTTATTTTAAGAAAGATGTGACTGGAGCTGTGACTCTTGTTACCTTAAGTGGTTTGAACATGATGCCAAGGAATGGTTTAGCTTGATACTATAACCACAGGCTGGACCTCCACCCAACCAGCACCTCACAAATATGGACGGTGGCTCACAAGTTGGAACCAGATGAACGAATAGGAGTAGCTCAGTGCAGCCCTTCCCCGCTTCTCGCAAAGGGTGCTGGCTGGGTCAGGGCTGCACCTTGAAATTAGAGGGACCACACAGGAATTAGACGAGACCTCTTTGAAGACAGTCTTGTCATATAGGAGATTTTCCTCTGCTATGATTAGTTGAATTAGTCATCTTGGTGGTTGTGATAAACTTGCTGCAGGTGGTACAGATGCTTCTTGTAGTGACAGCAGCAAGGGATTTCTTTTTGTGTACAAACCCACATTTTTCTTTTCTTTTTCTTTTTAATGTCTCATGAAATCATAAAGTATGCATGCAGAGCTAAAATGCCTCTCACGACACTTTCTTGTGTATTTTTATTGGTTTCATTACTTTCTTGCTTTGTGATTTTACCGAGTCTCATTTATTCATCTATAGAATGGAGGAAATAATTGTACCCACATTATAGGTTTGTTGGGAGAATTAAGTGCAATGAGTGGAGATCTCTCTCTCTCTCTCTCTCTCTCTCTCTCTCTCTCTGTCATCTATCTATCTATCATCTATCTATCTATCTCTATCTATCTATCTATCTATCTATCTATCTATCTATCTATCTATCTATCTATCTATCTATCTATCTATCATCTATCTATCTATCTCTATCTATCTATCTATCTATCTATCTATCTATCTATCTATCTATCTATCTATCATCTATCTATCTAATCTCTAAGCTTGGTATCAGCACAGAACGCATAGCAGTAAATTGTAGCTATAAGATTAGTGAAGGAATGGAACAAGGGGTTGGAGGAGTTTCTTTTCATGTAATACTTTGCATCTGTCAGTTTAGGAAAAATTTCATAAAACAGCATATACGTTGAAAGTGAAAACTACTCCAAAGGTATCTATTTGTAAAACCATAAAAATATTAATTTCTGTACAATTTATACTGGCAGGTCCCCAACAGTTCAGAATTAACACCTGGCATTTAGTGGATGGAAAATAGGTTTTGCTGTCACTGTGGATATGTAGAAATGGAAAATATAGAAAAAACAGTTAAAAATTAAATGCCTTGTCTGATTTGAACCACTGATGTAGGATTGGACCTTAGACTGGCTATATGCTATATGTAAATAATTTTTAAAAATCTTTAGTGAAATTTAATCCTTGTCTTTCTCATTGCTTACCCAGAGTAGAGTAAATGTTTTTTTATTTTTATTTTTATTGTAGTTGTTGTTGCAATACTTGAAACTTGCCTCATTCCATTACAGGAGTAAAACCTTGAAACCATCTAGCAGTAGTCTAAGAAGCAATCCTTTCATTCTTATCTGCATAAAGTCGTGGTAAATGGAGAGAGGGAATTTTGCTGTTAATCTGACCATCACAGATCCAACTGGAACTAACCAGCTAATTTCTGGACCAGAATAGGTATAGACGAAGTTTAATTTCATACCATGCTAAACAGGCTAGTGAAACTTGCACAGTGTACCAGAAGATGGGTATCATCATGACTTTTTATTGGAAAATCACATACAGCATAAATGTGCAAATTCACATTACCTTTTAACAAGTCCCACTGCTTTGCAGATAGAAAAGGGAAATTGGTTTCAATTTTGTATGGGTAAATGGTTATGCTTAGTCCTAGGCAAATGGCCTATACTGTAATCTACTTTTCCTTGTTTTCCTTATACCCTTCTTCATGTTGGGGCATTCTTCCTTGCTTATTCCCAGTTGGGCACCAGGGACCTTAGTTTTTCTCTACATCATCATCTCTAAATTTGGTCTTATGCCTCTCATTTCCACTAAGATATGAAAGACTGGTAATGGCTGAAAGTGTTGCACTCTCTCCAATTAATATTTCCATTTAATTAGGGGACCAATCTCAAGTGCATGGAAGAAAGGTCTGGGGTGGAATATTCAATAGCATTTAGTTTGAGACTTGGAAGAGTATGGCGTAGTGGAGAGTGTTCGTGGTCATATATAATTTTCAAATTGCTCTGAAATTATAACCCTTAGGTGTTGACTTCACTACTAGTCCCTAGAGGCTTCTTTCAACTCCTTCTCATGCAGTTCCTAGTGCTATAGAATAGGCTTGCAGAGAGAAGAAGAGTGTCTGTGGGTAAACTCTACTGTATTGGAGTCTCTAAAAAGGAAACTGTGCATACTCCAGGCAACTTCCCTCAAACAGACACAATGACTCTTGTTGATGCGCATTTTATTTTTCCATCAATTTATTTATTCTCATATTCAGTCAAGTACCGATACAAGTGAATAATGCCAGTGTTGCCACATACAGGCAATCAATTAACTTGGATAAGGAGCAACATAAACAAGGAGGGCAGTTTTTATCACATCTTTTGCTCTCATTCCTTATTCTGCCAATATTTACTTCTGCTTATTATTTTAGACTCTAGCCCTGTCCACCACACTTACCCAACACGTGCACCCACATACACACGCATACCATTAAAATTATGGGCTAAAAACTAGCAAACTTTTTTGCTTTGTTACCATTTTGGCATACATGTCACTAACACTTTCCCATTGATCAGTTTTAAAGGAGATTCAATAAATCTGGAATCTCCTGAGATAGTAGATACTCTTATCAGGGTCTATTCTTGTTCATCCAGGCTTTGGCAAACTAAAACAGAATGCTTATCAATTTATTCCTGGAAAATTTTGAAATATATATTGTAGCATTCAGAAACATGTTTGCATTTTAATGTCATTTAACTCTTTAGTAATATTGGTATTACTCCTTTACTAAAAGTATATTAGTGTCTCATTTTTACATGTGATTGGGTTCTTAGTCATTTTTAAGTTTGAATATAAAACATTTATTGATTAAATGAATAGTAGAGCTGTGAATCCCAGAGTATGCAGACTTCTATATGTTTATATTTGCATCTATTATTTATATGGATGCCCTCCCTAATTGACAGAAAATGAATACTGTATCTTTTCATTCTAGAGATGGGTTTTAGGTCTTCAAGAATATGTACACAAAGAAGATAAAATTTTGTCTAGATGTGGCTCCCAGAAAACATGCAGATCAGAAATGGAGCGAATGCCTCTACCTAATGGGAAGAGAGATCTTTTGAAATCTTAGACCCAATCATGTACTACATGAAAAGGTACATTTTATTCCCATCATCACATTTGGGGGAAAAAAGATGCAAACACATACATCCTGGAATGGAATGTTTTTAGCAGGTGCATTTCCATCCAGAAAGTGGACATCTGGTTACCTATAGATATACATATCTACATAATTGGATGGGAGATTAATAAATTGTGCTTGCACTTGAGAATATTTCTATTTTCAAATACACATATGTAAAATTAGAAGTCTGAATACATTTTAATACACTGAATACATTTTAAAATTAATAAATTATATTTAAAACAACAACTAATTGGTATCTTCACTTGGGACAGTGGCATATCAGAAGACTGGTGAAATATTGTATTTATTTAACTTATTGTTTAGATTGATAAAGTAAAATATTATATTTATTTAATATTTTGCTACTGACAACTGAGTAGTATCAGGAAGGCCAGAAGTCATATCTGGAAAAGACAGTTAAAGTTGGAGAAAATAAGGGGTTAATATCCAAAATATATAAAGAACCTATACAAGTCAACAACAAAAAAACAAACAATACAATTAAAAAATGAGCAGAGCACCTGAACAGATACTTCTCTCAAGTGGCCAACAGACATGTGAAAGGATGCTCAACGTCACTAGCTATTAGGGAAATGCAAATCAAAACCACAATGACATATCACCTCACACCTGTTAAGCTATCTTCAAAAACACAAGAGATAAACGCTAGTGAAGATGTGGAGTAAAGGGAATACTTGTACATTGTTGATAAGAATGTAAACTGGTACAGCCAGTATGGAAAACAGTTTGGAGGGTCCTCAAGAAAACTAAGAATAGAATTACCTTATGACACAGCAAGTCCTCTTCTATCTCTCAAATTTGAAAACATTTATCCATAAAATATATGCACCCCAATGCTCATTGCAGCATTATTCATGGTGACCAAGAAATGTTACTCAGCCATAAGAAGAGATGAAATACAGCCATTTGCAACAACATGGATGGACCTCGAGATAATCATGCAAAGCGAAATAAGCCAGACAGAAAAGGTTGAAAATCACATGATATCACTTATATGTGGGATATAAACCTAAAAGCAACAAACGAACAGGACAAACAGAGGCTCATGGACATGAACAATAGACTAGTGGTTACCGGAGGGTAGGGGGAGCGGGGAGGTGGATAAGGGTAAATGGGTTAATATATGGTGATAGAAGGAGATTTGACTTTGGGTGGTGAACACACAATGTAACATGCAGAGGATGTATTATTGAATTGTACTTGAAACCTATATAATTTTATTAACCAATGTTACCCTATTAAATTTAATTTTAAAAAAAGAATCTATAGGCTCAGGGAAGCAGAGGTTCAATTCTATGAAGATGAGCTGAGGGGGTCAAGGTCAAGCAGCAGAAACGAGGAACTGAGGCTGGGAGCAAAAGGCAGACCTGTGTGCAAAGTTTGGACGTTCTAGGATTTGGAACCCAATATGTGGCAGTGGGGATGATGGAGAGCAGAGAGAAAGGCACGGCTGACCATGACCCTACCGAGTACAATAAATACATTGTACAGATGAAAACATGTACAAAAAGACTCCACCTCCTTATTTGTCTAGCATTAAGGACATTCTATAGGTGATGGGCATTAACCGCAACCTAGGCGTATGAGTTTCCCGTAACTGGGTTGAGAGTATTGATATATTCAGGTCAGAAGAGTGGGCCTGAGTATGCACTGTGCGTTTCCTGGTGGGCCCCATGTTCTCAGCTTGGCTCTCATTTCCCATTACTGCTTCGCTCTGACTCACTGATGGCCTGCCACATGTCATTAGGCAGTTCAGCTGCTGCTTTCATTTCTCCCAAAGGTATACAGAGGTTTGGGTCTTGGCTTTTACATTTTTTTTTTCTGAGAGCTAAAGGAAGTGGTCTTTTGATAGTTTGGTTTGTTGAGCTGAATTCTTACAGTGTCTTACAGTTTCAATTTCCTTTCTCATAGGTATTTGATCCTGATGACCTTTATTCAGGGGTCAATTTCTCCAAGGTTCTCAGCACTCTTTTAGCTGTCAACAAAGCAACAGAAGGTAAGTAGGGCTTGTGATTTATGAGTTCTGGGTGACATGTTTGGACCCACGTGTTTCTGATTACCTAGGAGCCACTATGGCTAGGATTGATTGGTGCAAATTTCTCCCCTCCCCACAAATAAACTCCAATGGGTATCGAATGCTTTAAGTTTGTGTCGTTTAGGATTTACATATATCTATCAGAGATGTCATTATAATACCCTTAATATAATGATAAGAACAAAGAAACTATTTCATTCAAAGCTATTGAATAGGCAACTGAGTGTAACAAGACAGAAAAATAAAAAGGAAAAGACCAGTTCCCTTTTTCATAAAGTTTACAGATTATAGTTGTTACTTCCCTTTCTCCACTAGAGACATTTTTCTCATAGTTTTCTGTATGTCTTTGTCCATGTAAAGGAACCCTCCAGGAACTTTGCACTGAAAAAGAAAGCTCAGGTTCATATTGAGTGAAAAGAATATCTTTTATTTAAGTGTTAATACTCACTACATTGGAGGAATTAAATATAAATCCTAGTAAATGTAAAGAAAATTATGATAACCTTGGCATATAACTTCACTCCTTCTGTGATCTAGTATCTTACCTACAACTGGGCAGTAATAACCACAGAGTGCTCTGAGCCCTTACCATGGGTCTAGGCTATCCTACAAGGTTTAGATGGTCTCATTCAATCTTTGAAATAACCCTGGGAGTTGGTGTTATTATTATTAAGCCCTTATTATAGATAAGGAAAATCAGGCTTACACTTGCCCAACTAGAGATTAATTGGCAGAGCTGGGATTCAAACCCACATCTGACTGACTCCAGAGCCCTTATGCCCAAACATGGGTCTTGCTGCTCAAGCTGTTAGAGAGTCAGCAGACTGTGTGGCCAGCACTGCCAGTGGCTACAAAGATAGTGTAAGCTATGGTCCTGTCCTTGAGAAAATTACCTTCTATTTAGGGAGATTTAACTTACCCACGTGAAACAATTAGAGAAAAAGAGCAGACAATGTAATCAAGTGCCAAATAGGATGGAGCATCTAGGAAGCTATCAAGTAATTATAGTTTTAGTAAAAAGAGCTGTATATAATAGCAATAAATGTAAAAATACTTCTCCAAAGTTGTTCATTTGCTATTTGGGAAAAAAAAATGCTTTTGAGCTATTGCAAGGCGTAAAGCAGAAAGTACAGTTAATTCAAGAAACTATATTTAACATACATGACAACTCTCTAGTTCTGGGCAGGGAGGACCGTATAATTCTAACATTATGCCATACGAATTATGCGTTCCTTTGCCAAACTCTCTTAGTAAATTTTATAGTCTCTTTCCTTGCCACAGATATTTATAAAATACAAGGAGGTGAAAGTTAAAACCCACAGCATCAAGGAAACTACTTGGATACTGAGCTTGTCGCCTAGGGAATGTTTGGGCTTTAGATTTTTGCAGTTTATATCTTTTAAAAATAAATGGAGAGGAAAAGAACCCTCATTTGAATTTGTCAAGAAGCCAGCTCCTCTTTTTAGTACACTCTGAGCATACTGAAAACCTCCAGCTCAGCACTGGTCTGATCAAATTCCACATGGTTTCAAGGAAGAGAAGACTCTTGAGTTTGATTAAAAAAAATATTTTAGTGTCAAGATTGAATCCCTCCCAGACACACGGACTCTCTCATTTTCATTCTCCCCTCCCCATACCAGGCACAAGGAAGATATCACATTATATATACCACACATATTCTTATATGTGAGGGAGAAAAGAACCACTTAGTTATGCCCCCCCCCCAAAAAAAAACAAAGAAAGAAATTTGAAATATTTCAGAGTAATAAGAGCCACAAACAGCTGTTTGGCACCCAATATAGTTCTGCCTGGCATAACAGGTCATACTGTTGCAACTGGCTCAGGAGGAAAGAGTTGTAGTGAAATGGGTTAAGAGAAAATGTGGTTCTGTCGCTGTTTTTCATTCTACTGGAGAGCAATGGCCAGTAAGGTTAAGAAAAAGACGTTGGCTTCCAAAAAGGGAAGGGGAGAACAAAATATGCTTGGCACATTCATACTAACAGCTAGAATTAAGGCCAGGTTGACTTTGATAATGTCCCATGAAAGATAATGTTATGTTGTAGATGTTGTTCTGATATGAGTGGTTCCCTTTACCATGCCTTTTCTTTTTTTTTCACAGATCAACTATCAGAAAGACCATGTGGACGTTCCTCTTCTCTTAGTGCTGCTTATAGTTCTCAGACAAACCCACAGGGAGCAGTTTCTAGCACAGCTCCAGGGCTGCAGAGGCAGTCAAAGGCAGTGGTAAGTATAGTCTCCAATTTCTCCTGCCTGTTTTAAAATCTATGAAATTAGAATGAAATTAGATCTAATCCTGGTTGCATCTCTATATGTGGTAAGGCAGCCATCCTGTTTGTTTGGGGTGTCTCGAGAAAACTAAATTTAAACTTAACACCAACTCAGGCCGGCTCAAATGCCTTTGAACAAATCAAAGGCATATGGGTCACAGAGTCAGAAAATTGGAGTTGAAGCCCCAAAGTCTGTCTCTTCCTAGAACTGAGCAAGTCTAACAGAGAATGCTATGCAAATATATCATTATGACTACTTCCTGATGGCATTTTGCTTGTTGTTTCCCTTATTCCTTGGTTTATTAGAACTAAATACTGCATGGCACATAGTAGGCAAGCAATATTACTTGCTAGCATCATCATTATTGTCATTCCATTTTTCTCTTTGTATTTCTATTGGGCATATTATGAGCTCTTACATTGGGATAGCCCAATTATCTTTGCATTTGGTCTTAATTGGAGCTTTTGTTTGGGATCATCTTCTGAGATCTTATTCCTTGTCAAAAGCCACCCACTTGCTTTAAGCTATCATGAGTTATTACTTCCAAAGCACTTTAATTACTTCCAAAATACTTAATCTTTTGAGATCACAGATCCCTTTGAGAAGGTAATGAACACTGTCTTTCACTTCTTGAACCCTCTCAAATTGTGTGCAAAATCTCCTGTGTGTGTTGGGTAAAGTTCAGTTTTGCTCATCAGATTCTCAAACAAGCCTGTGACAGGTTAAGAACTCCTGACTTAGGTAACTATCGGGTATTTCAACTTTGCATATGACTAAGTCTTAGCCAATTTAAGATATTCTTAGTAATTGGGATGTGGGAGGCAGATTTTATGAGAGTAAGTTAGGACTTAATCTTGGTCATATAATTATGTAAGATATGTCTGTGTGTTGGGTAGAGGCAGGATGGAATAGTTTATCACTCTACTTTGTTTCCTGGATCATTCAAAAAAGTATCTTTAGATAATTGGTAGGGGGAGAGGGAAATGAAAGCTGTGACTCCCTCCAATTCACATTCTCACAAATGCAAAAGTTTGCACACAGTTTCAAGGGGTTTCTTAATCCTCTCTGAGGCCTATCCATATTAGACCCACTGCTAAGTTAAAAACATATAATTTCTGTCTCTGCCACATTTGCATGAGTACTTAATCTGAGGTGGCTTTTGTTTTTATAGGAGATGACGGAAAATGGAAGTCACCAGTTGATAGTAAAGGCAAGATTCAACTTTAAGCAGACCAATGAAGATGAACTGTCAGTCTGTAAAGGGGATATCATTTATGTCACTAGGGTTGAAGAAGGAGGCTGGTGGGAAGGCACATTAAATGGGAGAACAGGCTGGTTTCCTAGTAATTATGTCCGAGAAATTAAATCCAGTGGTAAGTAAATTTTTTAAAAGCCTTTTTGAATGTGGCTCTTATACTTTCTTGGTATTCTTACTGAAAATCTTGTAGTTTTAATTGGTTATCAAAAACTGTTTGTACTTGTATGTGTATGTCAAAAATAAGGCTAGAACAGAACTGGAAGAATCTATAATTAGATATTTCGAAATGAAGTTGTATTTAGATAACATCAAGGCAGCAAAAACCTAAAAAAGCAAAAGAATTCAAAGTTCAGACAACTGTTCCACCTTAACTATGTCCCCTTCTGTCTACTAATTCTAGCCCATGTAACATAGTACATAGTCCTTCCTGCTACTCTAAGAATCACCATGGCAAAATACAATAATAAGAGAGGCCATGTGCTAACTTCCTTTTTTAGCCCGAAGCTCTTTAAGTAGATCTAAGTCTAAATACCTCAGAGATGTGTTCGAGAAATAACAATCATAGGACTGCAGGAAGCTTTCTGGCCACTTTGATTTTGGATAAAATTGCCCTTAACTCATTGCATGCTGTTAACTGCTTACCCTTTTCCATAATGATATTCAGAGAGTGTAATCTAATTGCTCTTCAGTAGTCTTTCTAGAGCTTCCTTAGGTAACTTATTTGCTTTTTATTATTTAAGAAAGAAGGCCCTACCTAAATTACCAAAAAAACTCTGATATATAAAAATGTCATGACACAGATAAAATGACGTTCAGTTATTCATTATATCTCTTCACTTTTCAAAAATATTTAACCAAGGGCCCCTTTGAGTAGTTAGCTTCTCAGTGCATTTTTTCTTTTGTAAATATCTTTATTGCTTTTTAATGCCTCAAAATTAATGCTATTAATAAAATTATAGGCTCAATGTAAATAAAACATTACAGAAATATATAATGTAGATAATAAAAATTCATCTCTCCTTTGCCTCCCCCACCCCCAGATAACCACTGTTAGGACCTTTTCCCTAAAGAATTTAAAATAAAATTTAGTTTGCATTCTTTTCTGTGTTGTGTAGCATTTTAAGTTTTAGATTTCACTGTAGCTTTAATCTAGAGATAATTATGGCCAACACCCAGGACAGCTTTTTCCCTCTCTTCAGGAGGTGGCTGATGCTAGAAGACTTATAGGACCACCAATCTAATATTGTAGAAAGTTAAGAAATAGAGTATTTGAGTTTAACACACACATGCACATCACAATATCTCCTTTCAACTTGAGTTTGATGCTGAAATTAGAATAGATTTTTGTGACTATGGTGGACCCTGGACACTGGTGATATTATGAAGCCATTATTATCAGTCCTGTTTGCCTCTCTCTTGATTTGTTGTTACATGAGAAAAATAAACTCTATTTTGAGCAAACATGTTTTTATCAAAGATTTTACTTCATAAAAAAATGCACGTATAAATACCTTAGTCATTATATAAGCTACAGAAGATATATTAAGGGCTTTTGCTCCTTTATTTCATTTGAATCAAATAGAAAAGAAATCAAATAAGAAAGAAAATTAGCCATTTATGTAATTTTCAGTCTTTTTCTTAAAAATCAGTGATCACGTGTAAATTAACATGCTATTTATACAAGAAAATAATTTCTGCCAATACATCAATAACATAGTAAGTTGTATCTCTTTTTAAAATTCTTTGTTTTTGTTACTAAGATATCTAAGAGTTTTGTCAGGACCTTGCATTAACATTTTCCTGACAAAATTTCCATGCCAAGACAATATTGAGGCAAGTATGATTAAAGCAGATACTTTAAGCAAATTTTGTTTTCTACAACTGATTCAGTTAAGGACTCATTAAATCCTTCTAAAACTTCTTATTAGCAGGTAAATACAGATATCAAATGAGGGGATTAGGTAGATGGCTAATTAAATTTGCATTAAGATGGATTAGGAAATGACTCTTCCTACTGATTATATACCAAAACTAGGATTGAGCTTTATATTTAGACTTCCTCTTTTAATCCCTTGGGTATATCACGTAGATGCTTCATATCCAAAGAAACTAGTTGTCATTAGATTTCTTGTTGTTCTATCACCACCAGCAGGAAATAGGAATCTGTACATCAGCAAGGGAAGGGAAAGAATCAAGTTAATTGAAAAGGAATCTTTACATCAGGATTTGGAGACTTTTGTATGGGCGTATCTGTATCGCACTGTTATTGTTACTGTTATATTATATCAAATAACCCATTTGAATTCTACACTACATTGGCTGATATTTTTTCAGTGACTGCATTGAATTGACTGATCATTTCATTGCCTTAGAAACACCACCTAAAAGGTTTATGTTTTAATGTTACTTCCAGTTAGGTCACCTTGAACAATCCCCAGAGACTGAACTTGTCTCCTCTGAACTTCCACATCTTTATTCCTTCTCTGTGTGTCACTGAATTGGGGTTTCAGAGAGAACTGCACATTGTAAGAGTAAGCAGTGGGAGGGTTGGAGGTGGGGGACAAAGAGGAACCAGAAGTAAGAAACTGTCATTGAGGCATAGTACTGATGTTTTTCTCTTTGTAGCCAGCCCTTGAATTTTCCCATGGGGCCAGTCATTGGCAAGGACTACAATTTTTTAGACTTCCCAAGTTTGTCCTTCCAAATCTATCTTCCTTTTACTTTTTTTGTTTTGATCACCCATCCTAGGCCAAGCCTGCAGGGAGAGCTAGAATTTCCAGCACAATGCTGAATAAGAGTGGTGAGATGAGTACTAAACTTATCAGAGTGATCACTTCGTTAGTGCTATAAATTTCTAATCACTATGTTTACACCCGAAACTAATATAATATTGTATGTCAACTGTAATCGAAAAATAAATTAAAAAATGAGTGATGAGAGCAGGCATCCTTGCCTTGTTCCTGATCTTAAGGGAAAGCATTCAGCATTCTGTCTCTCACCATTATGTAAGATACTAACTATAGGTTTACTTTTAAAATTTAATTTTATTATTAGTTTCAAGTATACAGTACCTTGGTTAGACATTTATATAGTTTATGAAACTATCTCCCTGATTACTCTATCTTCCCTCTGGCTCTACATGTAGGTTTTGATAGATGCTTTTTATTGAGTGGAAGAAGTTTCTCTTTATTTCTATTTTTTTCTGGAAGTTCTTTTTTTTTTTTTCTTGAATGAGTATTCAGTTTTGCCTAGTGGTTTTTCTGCATTGATTGATACTATCATGTGATTTTTTAATTTAAACTATGATTGTGGGTTACATTAATTGAATTTTTTCATCACTGGGATGAGTTTCATGGTATATAATTCTTTTAAAATATTGCTAAATTCTATTTGCTATTACTTTGTTAAGATTTTTATTGCATTTACATTTATGAAAGTTATTGGTCTCCAGTTTTCTCTTTTTGTGCTGTGTTTGTCTTGTTTCGGTGTCATGTAAGAGTGACTTTAAAGAGTTGAAAAGTGGTCCCTCTTCTTTTATTTTCTACAAGAGATTGTGAAGAATTGATATTGCTTTTTCCTTAAACGTTTGTTAGAATTCTCCAGTGAAATCATAAGGACCTGGAGATTTCTTTTTTCAGAGTTTTAAATTTATAAGTTTAATTTCCTTAATAGTTATAAGACTATTCAAATGATCTATTTCATATTGGCCGAGTTGTGATAGTTTTTGTTCTCTGAGTAATTGGTTTATTTCACATTTCATTATCGAATTTATGTGTGTAGAGTTTTTCCACAGTATTCTTTTATTATCTTTTTGATATCTCTAGGGTCTGCAGTGATATACCTTCTTTCACTCCTGATATTGGTAATTTGTGTCTTCTCACTTTCTTTTGTCAGTCTTGCTAGAGGTTTGATAGTTTTTTTTTTTAAATTAGTTTCAGGTATACAGCACAATGGTTAGGCATTTATATATTTATGAAGTGATACCTCCAATAAATCTAGTATCCATCTGGCACTATTCATAACCATTACAATATTATTGACTATATTCCCTATAGTGTACTCTGCATTCCTATGCCTGTTTTGTAACTACCAATTTATATTTCTTAATCCCTTCCCCTTTTTCACCTATCACCCCAACCCCCCTCCCATCTGACAATCACCAGTTTGTCCTCTGTATCTATGAGTCTGTTTTGGTTTTGTTTGTTCATTTATTTTGTTCCTTAAATTCCACGTATAAGTAAAATCAAAGCACCAGCTCCTTCTACATCACATTCAGGCACACAGTAATCTCAATGGCAGCTACTTCTCTCTTTTTAATTCATGTTTCTCAGTTCTACATAGTTAACACTTTGTTTCAATTACAATGACCCATTCCTATGGCCTTTCCTTTCCTCTTCTATGTGTTGGCAGGTTCTCCATTACTGTTCACCCTTCCGTTTGGCCTTGCTTTCGAAAGGTGACCACATCTTGCTGGTATCTCTAGAAAGTTTTATTTTTATCAATATTGGTTTATGTCATAATTCCACAAAACAACTTAATTCTAAGTAGAGCCATTATAGCTACATTGTAGAAAACTTGCCTAATAAAAAACTAAAAGAATTTGGTAATGGTCGATTTTGAATATGTCTAAGAGTGCAAAACTGGTGTACTTGAAAGAACACCAGGTTTGGCAATATAATACCTGGGTTCAAGTTCTGGCTCTACCACTTATGATTTCAAGTAATAGGCTGAATGGTTCTATATTGCTCAGGTTTACCCAGTAAAGCCTTGTGAAGCCATCAGGTGGATACAGGCAGATCTTAAAATAGCATAAAGCATCCCCAAACTGACTATACATCACTTGTCATTACTATGAAGTGATAGAATTGGCCCCCATTGCTGCCTTTTTGCTTTGTTTTTGCTATACCTAGCCTGGCACAGTTGGACAATTCACTGTCACAGAACAGTCCTGCCTTGAGCATTGCAATTTCTACAACTGTGCTTCTGGAATCTTCCCTGACTAGAAAACGCTCTACTGTCTTCTCTGCTTGTTTGAATTCTAGCCACCTACCAGAGCCAGATCAAGTACTCCCTATGCAGCAAGTTCTTCTCTGACCATCCCAGACTCTTCATCCCTCTGAACTCCAGTAGGAACCACTAATTATACCATCAATTGAGACCTTCAGTATCATATTGGTTAGAAGTATAGGCCCTTGTCAAGACGCACCTGGGCTTTAGTGTTGGCCTTGCCATTTCCCAGACTCATGCTATTAGGCAGCTGACATCACCTTCCTGACCTCCTCTGCAAAATGACCTCCTGATAGCATTTTTGTAAAGATCAAATAAAATGTCTTAAAAGCTATTAAGTGCCAAATAAACATAAGGGATATTTTAAATATAATAATTAGAAATCAAAGTTAAATGGGAAATTATTCATGAAATAACCTGTAATAGGAGATTTACAAAACTGTAGGTAAAGTAAGAAAGAGCCGTGTGTGTGCGTGTGTGTGTGTGTGTGTGTGCGTGTGTGTTTACAAACACATATATAAAGAGAATGGGAAGACGCACTTTAAAATGTTATTCAGGATGATGGTTGGCTCTGGGTGATGGGCTAATTGTTGATTTTTATTTATTTTCTATATTTTGCATTTTTAAGGTGAACATGTGATAGGTTTAAAAAATGCAGTATTTCTTTTATGGGATGGTAGGAAATTGAGTGTTGACAGGGGTCTCATACAGTAGTCTACCCGTCTATCTCTTGACTTCCTTGACACATAGCCTCTCGGAGTACCTAATGAGTCACAGGGTTTCTTGCTTCAGTGCTTTCCCATACACCTTTCCCCCTTTCTAGAATGCCCTGATTGACTCCACCTCTTTTTATTTGCTAAGCACTTTTTTATTTTTAAAAATTTATCTTGAGTCACCTTCTTGTATAGATTTCTACCCTCTCCCATCCCCAGGGCATAGTTGCTCCTTCTCCATGTTTTCCATGGGACTAGCACATGCATTTATCACTGTATACTGTAATATCTCCCAAGGAGAAAATTAGGGTAGGAAAGATAATATGTAGTGACATTGTTAAACATTAATGATCAGTGTCTTGTATTTTTATTAAGTAGTTTTCTTTTTTAAAGAAAGAATGTACTAGAATGTCTCTTAGTCATGAGTTTAATGGGTAAAATTAACTTTGTAGAAGAAAAGCAATTTTTTATAGCATAGTATATTAATATTAAAGTGATACCTAAAAAAGAAACTTGTATGCTAGTTTTCATTGTATTAATTATTTTTATTTATTTATTTATTTTATTTTTGGCATGGTAGACAGCCCTAAGAAAGGACGGTTGCTATTATTTATATTATACTTATATAGTAAGTTGCAAGTTACAAATATGTACATATTTGTAGTTACTAGATATGGATGTGAAGGGATATGGATGTGAAGGGATTTCCAAAAAAAATGTGTGTATGTGTGTGTGTGTGTGTGTGTGTAGTGTGTGTGTGTGTGAGTGTGTATTTGATTAGCTTTGGCTTTGCTTATCTGTTTTGAATAAGTTGAATTGAGAGGCTGATTGCAGTAAAGAGACAAGCCCAGACTGGGAGTGAAGTTCTTGCCCCAGCCTTGCCATTAAGTAACTAGACTGTAACTCTTTGGTTTATTCTCTCCCTCAGAAATTGAGGGGTCTGGACAAGAAGATCTAACTTTGACCATGTATAGTTTGGTAAAATTATTTAGAAATGCACATTTCTGTTGATCCTTCCACTTGACAATATTTATAGTACGTTAGTTGACCTATGTTATAAAATGTTCATTTTAGACTTATATGACATTAACATAATTTAAATGTCTTTTTCACAGAGAGACCTCTTTCCCCCAAGGCTGTCAAAGGATTTGAAACTACTCCACTTACCAAGAATTATTATTCTGTGGTGAGTGATTTCTTGACTCTCTGTATGGAACCTTTTTACTTGTTGAACCACTGATGTGTTGAGGTGATACAAATGGAAAGCTGGATAAAGTTCATTGCAAGGGTCTAGTGTCAGCTGCATTACAGTAGAACTCTTCTGCTTGTAGGCTTCTTATAGATGTCTAGAAGTTTTACATTCACTGCACTGAAAAATTCAAGGATAACACAAAGAATTAGAGCAAGACCTATTGAACTGCAGTGAAAGAGAAATTGGTGAATATGTAGACATTATGGGGAAATTCAGCAGTTAGATATAGCCTTACCAGATGTTTAGATGGTGAATTCCCAAGTTCCTCTAATGCAATAAGTTTTCAGTGATTGCATACTGTGATTTTATTTTAGAATCAGTCAATTTATTATATATCCTCTGAAATATTATCAACTTTGTTCTTGAGGAGAGCCCAAAGGAAAGGCTGCCCTTTGGCACAGAGGGAGAAATTAAATGGCTCTGGCTTGAACGCAGATATGTCAAAATATATTAGCTATAAATAGAGCATGTATAATACTCAAAATAAGTTCCCGTTTGAAAAAGAAAGCATATCTTTTTCCCTAATATGCTCTCTGCTTTCCTACATGTCTCCTTTCTTGACTTGGCCTGTGATAACCAATAAAGGGATAGGTTGAATGGAAGAGTTAGGATTCTAGCTGTGTCAAGACTTAAATATGCAGAGAAGAACTGAAAGAGAATTGGGGGAAGGGGAACTATATGAGCAGATTCACCCAGGCAAGGATGTATGTGCCCACAATCCATCCCTGCAGGTCATAGAGTGGACTCACATTAATCCTAATATTCAATTCTGGGAATCAGCATCTGTCTGCAGATGCTCCTACATCCAAATAGGAAAATAAAAACAGTAAAGGCCAGTATTGTTTATTTTTTTCTAACTTTCTTCTACTTTATTGTAACTTGTGGCAAATGCCTAAAGGGTAAGTCTCACAGAAACTATATGCAGTCGGAAATGTGGGAAGAAGTCTGTGGCATATTAAATCACATAAAAATCCCAGAAAACCTCCTGTAATCCTTGCTCTTGACATCCACCTTCTGTTTACCCCCAATTTCTCTCTCACTCATTTATCTACCCACTTGCTACTACCCTGAATTTTCTCTACCTTTTAAGTGCTTATATACCCTTTTAAAAAAGACTTTATATTTTTAGAGCAGTTTTAGGTTCACAACAAAATTGAGTAGAAGGTACAGAGATTTCCCATATGCTCCCTGCCCACATGCATGTACAGACTTCCCCACTGTCAGCATCTCCCACCAGAGTGATACCTTTATTATAATCGAAAACTCTGTATTGACACATTATTATCACCCAAAGTCCATAGTTTACATTAGAGTTCACTCTTGGTGTTGCACATTCTGTGGTTTTGGACAAATGTATAATGACATATGTCCATCCTTTAAGATCATAGAGGGTATTTTCACTGTTCAAAAAGTCCTCTGTGCACCCTCCCTTTTTTAAAAAATTAAGTTTATTGGGGGTAATGTTGATTAATACAATTATATAATTTCAAGTGTACATTATAATTTGACATCTGTATATTCTATTATGTGTTTACCAGCCCAAGTTCAGTTTCCTTCAGCTACCATATATTTGATACTCTTTACCTTCCCCCTAACCCCCTATATTTGA